>NC_056408.1:14545454-14848484 GCF_905147365.1 Aricia agestis | reverse complement strand
CGCATGATTAAAATATAGTATTTATTTATAGCGTTGTTTTAGTGCTAAATAGCTCTTATAGTATCGGAGAAAAGTGGCTGTGACATACGAACGGACAGACAGACAGACATGACGAATCTACAGGGTGTAACAAAAATAAGTGATAATACTTTAGGGTGTGTACGTGTTCCTTGCAAAGAGTTCACTTTGAAAGTAGCAGCGCTGAAAGACCAATTTTTTTTTTTACTTTAGTATGGGGAAACTCATGACGCTCGGGCTCTTGCCCATACAAAAGTGAAAAAAAAAATTTGTCTTTCAGCGCTGCCACTTTCACAGTAAACTCTCTACAAGGAAGACGTACACACCCTAAAGTATTATCACTTATTTTTGTTACACACTGTATAAGGGTTCCGTTTTTTGCCATTTGGCTACGGAACCCTAAAAAGGCCTTTAAAAATGTTTACAAACTATAATCCGAACGCTGCGTATATGCAAACAGGGGTAATAAAATACAGTAGGACCTCGATAGTCCGAACACCCAATTTTGGGTGTTCAGATTATCGAGGCCCTACTGTATTTTATAAAAATACATGCAGTCAAGAAACCGATAGTATATTGTAGGTATATCTACAAGATTTTTGTTTGCAGACTATTGTTTATAACGTCATAAACATAATAAAATAAACAATAGTTCAAATCCCCTCGTTACAATAAACTACCTAAGTAGGTCCATTTTCTCATTCAAAAGCTAGTATTTTCTTTACAAAGTCTCGAATAACAACTTATAAGGGAAGCAGGATTCGAAGCTTATGATTACCATCTGTCTAGACTACAGGTCATAATTATAAATTCTAGAACATGTAATTTATTATGCCTAGGTCCGTAGACTTTCTCCTGAACATTAAAATAAGATTAACTAATAACTGTGCTTACTAGAAACAACTAGATTTTCTATTTTTAGCACTCGCCTGGTATATCTGGCGCCTGTTAAATAATAAATCATTACGTCGCATAGCTGCAAGTTGCAACTAGCTAGAGGTAGAATTTGTTGAGAAAACCGGAGGCTATGGATGTTGACTAGATGTTTCTGGCGACTTCGCATGCGTAAGATCTAGAATAATTCTAGATCTTTAGAATTCTAGATTATTATGAATTTTGGATTTTTAAGGAATTTAGATTAAGAAATAGCCCTAGAACAAATCAATAAAACTTGGTCGACTACTGAACCCTAAAACGGTTCCCTAACAAGCTGATTTTTTGATATTGATAGGTTAAAAGTTATATAATTTAAGAGTAACATTGTCCTACAAATAGAACAATCCATATTTTAGGACCATCATGTCAAAGTATGAAATCCTTTCTATTTCTGTTAGCTACCAATTTCGAGATTTTTCGGAGATTAAAATGTTGTTCATATATTATGATATTGAATGTACCGTAACTTCTTGGTGGAAATTCATGTTTCACAGTAATATACACTTTTCATGCACTTTTTCCACTTTTATTTATTAAAACATAATTGTTAATTAATAAAAGTGGAAAAAGTGCATGAAAAGTGTATATTATTACTGTGAAAAATGTTGTTCGTCTTAATTATCAAAATGTAGCTACTAACAAAAAATTTGCTTGATCGTAATAAAAAAATGTTTTAGGGCTCCCGAACTATATAGATTTTTCCTGTATATCAAAATCGGTCGTAGTCTATTTGATGCAAATGAAGACGTAACATTTACTTTCTGCGTAAACAATTTAGCTACTACTGCCGGCAAAAGGTAAATTTTAATAATGAGTTACATAGTTTTGTTGTAAGTACAACGAACTTAATCGTACCTTCAAAATTGTAGCACCGAAATTCACCGAATCCAAAAATAGCCTAAGCGATGTCAAAATCAAATTAAAAATACTCGCGTAAAAAGTGCAAAGCGATTACTGAATACAGACGCATCCGAGAATCGAAAACCAGTACTGTACTCTGCAGTACAGTTGCACAGAATGTTAAGTTAGCAGAAAGTGCAAAACCAAAAATATTTTTTTTATTTTTACGTTCCTTTCGAAAAGACAGATGAAATCTACGGCACGATAGCAGTGTTTTTAAATAGGATTTTTTAAAGGAATTATTTGATATCATTAATAAAATATAAAGGTTGTGTTATAAAACATAGTATTAGAATTATTGTTATTTTCAAAACCACGCTATTGCAAAAAATAATCTAAACACTGTTTTCGCTGACTATACATAACGTCGGTACACTCGCGTACAGAGTGTGTACACACGAGTCAACTCATAAATCATGCGACCGACAGCGACGGAGCGATGTAACGTACGAGGCGCACCTTGACTTTGATCGTGGACACTCACGTACATAAGTGCTAATTATATAATGCGATATTAGAGATTAATCCAATAATTTTTAATTTTTTTTTTCTGTAGAAAAAAAATCATTCAACGTTTTTTTTCTTTTTTATATAAAATTATGAATGTTTACCAATTCTTTAGGACATTTTTTGTTTTTAAAGGAAACGTAGAAAATGAGATAAAAAATTATATTATGATTCAAGGTTCGATTTGCAATTTTTCTGCCTACTTACTGTACTGTGTAGGCAACCTAAAATATTACCTATAATAAACACAACACTCTAAAGTAAATCTGTCAATAACATACTATTGTGACTAGTATTCTGCTTGTTGTGTTGTTCAATCAAGTTACAGTTCATAATATTTGGTTAATAATCGACTATAAAAAATTGGGACCATTCCGTCACTTTTTCTCTTTAACTATACTGACTCACCTAAAAGCTGAGATGAAGCGGTAACCTACTTAATTAATTTGATAAATGGCGTCTTCCTCAAACGAATTAGGTTGCACTTACAAAACTCAATTTGAACTATGACCCAAAACACTTTTACAAATGACTGTACCTGCAGGGGACTTTCGCGGAACAGAAGAAATAATTTCGCGTGTATGCCTTGGTCTAGGGTTGCCACACGTTCGGAAGAAGTGAGTTATAATTAGGTTTGTAATACATGTTCAAACAAAATTAAAAGAAGTGCGGCTATATAATGTAATTGCATATGAAAATGCTACTAAAGATTATATGCGCGATACTGAACCTATTGATGTAATAAGTGAGACAGCTGATACTAGTGATACCACGTGATACTATAAGTCCTTAATAGCAGGGTGTCCGGCCTTCTTTTACAATTTTTACACAAAATATATTTCTCACTGAGCTGCCTTTTCTTGTCCCGCATTTAGATTTGTTGGGACAACCCTAATACGCGTATATGCCTTCGTCCTAAATATAACGTACGTTCTGTATGTCAAGTGTACACTTAAGGGGCCTTCACACGTCCTTGACGCAGGGGCGTCAACATGACCTAAGCTAATAAGTGAAATCAATATTTACGTGAATAATAGGAAAGTGCTTTTGGTACTTGTTCTACTCCAGAAGAGCTTTGACAAAAATTTCATCTTTTATTATAGAAAGGTCCAGAAACTTAAAGTCAATTAAAACTACCCTATTATCCTTATTTCATGTCATTAAAATTTTGGAAAGAGAGAAGAATTTTAATGCTAATCATTATTTCATCTAGTACCAGATGCAAAATTCATTCAGTGTGAAGCAACTTTAACAAACACCAACATTTATTTTGAATACTCCGAACGGACAGGAGTCAAAAAGATTCGAGGATGCTGTCGCGAATTTGAGGCTTCTTATTGCTATCTGAGAAGACCTCGTGGTTAGGTTACATTCCTCCATTTTATTACAATGTTACAAACATATTCATGAATTTGAATTCTTTTGGCAGGTCAGATTTTATTTGAAAAGAAGAAATCTAAGTTATAAAAAACACATTGGGTTGATGAAATCAATACTAAAAATGATTAATTTTGTCTTATTTTGCTATTCTCAAATAAAATAGACTGCTTACAATGATATTTTATTCTCACATTAATTATTCAATTATACATGCACTTACAAAATCAACAATTTTTGCGCCCTGCAATCAATTAATTTTATTATTATTACTTTTTACATTATTATAGATAGCGCCTGCCCGGTGGATCAAGATTTATTTTTAAATTATTTATATACAATAATATGAGAAAATTACAAACATAAACATTAAAAATGATTACTTACATGATACTTTCATACATTTAAGAAAAGTTTGTTTTACAATAATGTAAATTCAAATTGTAAATTATGTACACTTTTTATACACTTAAATAAATGTACCATCACTTTTTTAAATCTAATTAATATTTTAAAATTACATTTACATACAATTATGGTAGCTCTCTTTAAAATATACTTACACTACTATTACACACATCCTTCAAAACATGATCTCAGCGAAACTGATTTTTTTACATACTTAATATAAAATACCACTTATCAAATTATTAATAAAATATGGCGACATCGCCCATTTTGTAAAACTGCACCCACTAGTTAACTATTAAAATATTTAAAACATTTTACGTATAAAAACCTTAAAATCTACTTTTATTATGCAATTAGCGAATAATAATTATGATCTACCATTGTATAGTGTAAAAATTCAACAATGTAAAAAATGTTTTCACTTGATCGCACGACAGTACAAAAGACGCTAATTTTAGGGTTCCGCACACATACAGCTAAACTTTTGCTATAATTCTTAAATTTACAGGGAAATTTACACAAAATAGGTACTACAAAAAGGCTGAATAAAAAAAACGTGTTGTGACTAACTGCCAAAAAATAAAATTTTGCATTTTTCTACTTTGACGTTCAAACAGTACACTCTCGACTCCTGGATTTTTTATTAACGAAAAAATCATTGAACCGAGTCCAAAACGCACTAGAATATAATAAAATTCATTTGCAAATGAAGAAAAGAAAAAAAAGATAAGACTAAAAGCAAAGAAAATCGTATTACGTATATAAATTTTTGTAACATAATAAATAACACTAAATAATTTTATTGTAACAGGTGGAATGACTTAAAAATGACTCACTCTTACAATAAAATTAAAAAGTGTTACACGCTGAAAATTGGTGTCACTTATTCAGACAAGGAAGGGTGAAAGAAAATTTGCTAATGAATTCTATCATAAAATTACCTTTAAAAAACAAAATATATTAACTCCCTCACCCCATAGTAGAAAAATCAAAATAATATTTTGTAGACAATTTTCCGTTTGGTTGTATTTAAGCTATAAGTCTATACAGTATCTCTGGGTTGTGTGATGAACTTAGACAAGTCCATTTCAGGTAAATTTCTGTCGCCTCTGCAGTGAATCGAGGGATTTCTGTAATAAAAAAAGTAATTTACCTACATTAGCCATTCTCAAAATAAGTTCCGCGAAGCAGGACTTGTTAAATAGACATCATCGCGAAGACAATTAAGTCAAACATTCAGAAGCAGAAATACCCTTGTAGGTCTTTATGTCATATTCCATACTTTTTAACTTCATTGTTGTATAAAGCGATGGCAACTCAGGCTTCTTGCAGACGAACGGCACTTGTCGACAAGTGTTGTACTCGTAAGAACACGCTGTAGATTCTAAATATGAACATCCTTACCCTGAGTGATCAGTTCTGAGGAAGCTGTAGAGCGCCTGGTGCACGAACTCCAGGCCGTCGCTGTTGTCGCACAGCACACGCGCGAGGGTCACCTTCCGGATCTCGTGCAGCTGGCCTGAAATAAAAAAATAAGACATCTCAGTAACAAACATTGAAAAAATAATTCAATTTCAATGGATATTTACACTATTAAAATTACTTTTTGAGATTTCGCCTAGAAAAAGACTTCAACGCGTTCAGCTAAATCAAAGAGGATACTAACAAGCAAAATTAAAAGCATAATTTCTATCAAACTTTAATCAAATGTCGAATCGATTTTGGCAATTTATTGGCAAGTTATTCTTTAATCGGATACCATATAAGAATTGAGATGTATAAGCCGCTTCACCGAAGTCGTGTAAAAAACTGGGGTTTTAGCAAAGAGACATATTCATTTACGAATATTTCGATAGCGCGATGCATGAATGTTTTCTATTGATTTGCTTGTTAATTTGTAACTTACTAAGGGTAAAAGCTCCTGGATTAACAGAGGGACCGTACTCGTAGTAGTATCTGTCACCCTTCTTCAGCCTGGAGAACTGGTCAGCGATGATGGCGGCGAAGGTCGGACCCACCACCCCACCACTTATTCGGGGTTCCGAGAGACCACCCACAAATAGGTCCACGTCGTCGGGATCATCGTACCCCATGTAGGAATCCTACCAAAATAAATGAATGTTTTAGGAAAACGCCTCCGTGAATTAGTTTGGGTGAACGAGCCTCGGGAAATTTAGTAAACTTATATTTTTAGTAAATGAGACAATCATTTCAGGCAACGAATGTGGTTTAAAAAAATGAGTAACATTTGCATACCTCTTCATGATGATCACCGAAGTCCAATATCGGCTGAAGACCAACGAGGCGTCGGTAATCATTATACGGACGGATGCCGAAGTCTCGACTGCGCTGTATGTTGATCGCAGCTAGGTCCAGTCCAAATGGCTTGACGCCATGGAATAGGTATTTTGTTAGCTGAAATAGATAGAGGCATTATAGATGTTATATGCTAGTTGCTTCGCCTAAAAAATTAAGTTTACAAATACCTACAGCGTCATCAATAAACACGTCAGCCTCCTGCATCGGTTGCCAGGTCAGCCCAACCAACATGCTGTCTAAATAGTTCTTGATCCGCAGTCTGTTTGGTTGGAACATGACCTCTGGCAGACGAACCGCTTCGATCATTTGGCGTTTGTGGTAACTTAGTGCCCTGAAATAGTTTTTTTTTTTAATTTTTGTAATTCTCATTTACATAATCATCATCATAATATTAATACGCGAACGAAAAACTTTGTAACCCTTTTTACGAAAAATGGGGAAACGTAGGTGCATGAAATTTTGCACAGTTATACTTTATATGATGAAGGAGTGCATCGAACTAACATTATTTTGAAATTATGCTTTTATCATACATTTTTTTTAACAAATAAAACATTACACACACTACAACACACACACATGAGAAATGACAGATTTTTGAGTGACAAGCCTATACATACGAATTATACTCTTTTATTTATGGTTAAAGTCTGTTGACAACAAGTTGACAAATTGAAAATGGATTATAATTTTTTTATTGAATCTAAGATACTATTAGACAATGCTTACAAGGCCAGACTGAGATCAGGTAAGTCCCAGAGACAAGAGTTGAAAAAAAATTTATAAAGTCAATATTTTTACAAAATATAGGTAGTAGTCCTAATATCGTTGTAACTAAGGTCGAATTTCGACCATTGGGCGATCTCTAGTTTAAATAATTTGCTAAATCCGAAGCAATGATATGACAAAACTCACATGATTTTTCCATCAACAGTCGAATGTCCGAAGCGCATAGCTGCTGACCCGAACTCTGTGGTGATGGATGGATCTACCTCAGGGTCGTAGCCTTTAGCATAACCTTTTTGCGTTGGTTCCAGATCAAACAACTCCATGTTAGAAGGACCTGCAAATGTTTCAAATTAGGATCCGTTTATTTCTTGTCATCTACTACTTGGCTTATTAATGTAGTCATAGTCAGTAAAAACATATTTAACCTAACAACAGCGGTGACCACTCATTATAAACGATGTGCTGGTACTCCGCCTGTACTATTCTTCGGGCTTCCATGAACACCACGTCTTCATCCATATTTGGATTCATGCGTAGAAGCTCCCGAGCGATCCTGTTGTGTTCCCTGGTCCATATCGTGTGTAATATTGTTAGAGATATTACTTGGTTTCCGTGGTGATCTCCTGGAATGGTATGAATATTACCTACATACATAATTATCTACAACATATCGATTATTTACTGCCTTTTAAAAGATTTGGGCATAGTTATTATGCCCTATAATATAATTGCTCTGGATTTATTATAATATACGTATTTAAATATTGTAATTCGTATTGTACTTTACGTGGTAGATGGCTCTGCCACGTAAATTACAATTCGGCACGAATGGGTCGGCTCGACCGGAGAAATACCACGGGCTCACAGAGAACCGGCGTGAAACAGCGCTTGCGCTGTGTTTCGCCGAGTGAGTGAGTTTACCGGAGGCCCAATTCCCTACCCTTCCCTTCCCTGTTCCCTTCCTTACCTCCCCTACCCTGTAATCCTATTTACCACTTAAAAGGCCGGCAACGCACTTGCAGCTCTTCTGATGTTGAGTGTGTCCATGGGTGACGGAAGTTGCTTTCCATCAGGTGACCCGTTTGCTCGTTTGCCCCCTTATTTAATTTAAAAAAAATCCAATTTCTAACCGACTGATTAAGTTGAGAATAAATTATATCTATTAAGCCTTTCTAAGACTAACCTGAATTAAAACATACTGAATCTTCTTGCATATTTACGCATTCTTTCCTGTGAGTGAGTGGTGGCATGTGTCTTCCGTAATCGTTGAATACTTTAAGCTCTCCTTTCGGTCCCCTCAATTCCATTACCTTCTTCATTGTAGTACCGTATAGATGAGATAAATCTAAGAAATGTGTTGCGCCATTCATCTAGAAAAAATACCTCATTTGAGATTAAATGGCAAGGATTTCTTTGTCTACAAATATTATCTACTTCATTACAAGAATTTTTAATAAAATAATATGAGTTACCGGATTTCCATAACCGATTTTACAATCACTGCTAGGGGCGAGCTGTGCCCGCACGAAGTTCAGGCAGCGCTGGTTAAACTGCCCATAGAAGTCATCAGCGTGATCCACGTATATAGGCGCACAGGCATAATGCCGCTTTTCCACTGGGAGCATCTCTTCGCCGTTCTTAGTGCAACAGGATATTGAACTGCCATTGCCTGAAATTGATTTATTTCTAACGTAGTTAATTTAATTAGGCTCTATTTGGAGCTGAAGATATAAATGTAATTTAAGGTACGCGTACTCGTATTCATACCAAATGAATCTACTGCATGTAAAGACTTAAATCAGATAAAAAATTAGTGCAAGGGTAATCCTTGTTTATAAGCTTACCGATAGTAAACATGACCGTAGCGCTAACGTCATGAGCTATAAACTGGCCGAACTGCATGAACATGAGGTTGAGAGCGGAGCTGTGTCGAGACTTGTCGTCGAACACCAACCTACTGATGACTCTCGGGCTGGCCAGTGGTTTGTTCTTCACAGACCTTCGCATCGACCATGTTCCTAGTAGTTATATTGAGAATCATGTTGTGAGTAACTACTCACTTATTACAATATTATTAAGTAATAATATTCATCATCACAAGAAATAAGTACTCATTTATCACAATAAATTAACGAATGTAACTAAACTAGACTCACCATCATGAAAAGCAGGTGGCAGCAACCTCTGATACGCACTATTGGCTGCTCCCCATTTTGGATATTTTGGATTGTTACACACTCCATCAACCGTTCTATACCTATTAATTTCTTCGAAACACACTGGCTCTTCAGGACAAAATGGACCTGCAAAACCATTTATTTCATGTATTTCATCCCAAAAATGTAAATCTTTAACGTACTCGTAAATGACATTAAACAGCATTGAAATAATTTCAGTTTTTATGCAGTTTTTAACATACTCACTATTCGTGTGTTGAGTCAAACCCAAGTTTAGTTCTTCAGTTAAAATAGCTTCACGAGATTTTAATTCCTTTGTGGCATACAGATTCTGCAACGCGCCGTTTCCAAGAACTGGTATTTTAGCGTCATAGTTAACGAGGGACTAGAATGGCAAAAATAAAATTAGGTATAGTGTAATCAATGTGACATGCTCAACCTTGAAAGCGTTAAACTACCTATGTTTAATTTTTAGTTTAATCAGTTACTTACCAAATGATGTCCAAAACTTGGCGAATTCTCATCAACTGTAGTTTCTGTTAACGACGCAAGAATGTCTGCCTTTTCTAGCCACTTGGATAGTTTACGTTTAGATGTTTTGTTAGCAGCTTTTAGATCTTCTACATTTAAATTTCCTTCTCTCATATGCATTATTAAGTCCATTTCACCTGTTTATTAATGGATTTTTTTAAGCAGTAACACACTTAGGGTCAATTCAGACCACAACGCGACGCGTAGGTCTGTGCATTTCTAAATTTGTACTGAAATAACAGATTTCAATTGCGTGAGACGTCTTGCAAATCTGTCAATTCCATACAAATTTAGAAATGTATCTACGCGTCACGTTGCGGTCTGAATTGACCCTTAAGCTTTAGTATTTTACCAGTCCTGATTAAACCTATCACCTTGGTGAGAAACTAATCGCAAGACTTAATTGATTTTCGTCACTTTGTTTAAATCGCCCATGTTTTAGGAAAGATACATTTACATACCTGCACTCTTAGAAAATAATTATTCTAAATTAATTATACCTGCATGTCTACTCCCCGTGTAGCAGCAGACCCCGACAATTTGTTTGGGCAGGTAGCAGTCGGGGTTATAGGAGCCCGGCCTGACGTGCGCTGGACACTGCACCTTCGGTACACAGGCGCCATTCCGCGGGCACACCACGAACGGGCTTTGGCTCTGTTCTGTGTCAAGTATTTACACCTATTTTAAAGCAGGGAGCTTAAAAGGAAAGCTACATATTTGTATGTAGCTTTCGTGACATTCCATTTCCTACTTAGCTGTTGTAACATCATAAGACGAACGAATTACGTAAACACCATTTTGAATCCATACCTTAAATGTACAAAATCATTTGACCTTCAAGCTTTTAGGTTATTTTTCCTTGAAATTTCATGATGATCCATAATATCATAGAGGTTTCTAACATTTTAGACAAACGAATCAACTTTATGTACTTACGATTACTATTCTTAAAATGTTTAGTTATAGTGTCTCCATATTCTTCTGGTAAAACATTCTTAACATGATGAAGTAAAATTACATAAAAAATTATAAAACATAATATTCCTTGATTATGCATTTGAAACCTTTAATAATTACACTTATCAACTAAAAACAACATGGAAGAAACTAAAAATAATAATTTACAAACTTATCCTTCCCTAGCAGAAACTGAAAAGACAGAAATTACCCACGTAACGAGCTATAATACTCATTGCGGGTAGATGTGATTTTTTATTGTCACGGTAACAAAACTTGTGGAAAAAGAAAGTCAAGTTCATGTAGCAGTATCTGATACCACTGGCGACTTACAATTCACAAAGGAGCCATTAGTAAAGAAGAAGACATGTAGGCAGTAGTCTCCTAGAGTTCGACAAGGCTGTTTATGAACGTGGCAAGAAAAGGAACTAACGCTTCCATCATACAAAAACCTGCTCCCCTTTACCAGCAGCGCACATTGACTGACATTGACACATTCAATTAAAGCCTTGTCGAACTGTACATTTTTTCCCGATTGTGATACGATGTTATGTTTTTCTGATTTACCTACAGAATATTATGAATATTTATCTTTGGCATGCTTGTCTTTAGACTTCTAGCTCCTAAAAGGCTCTTAAATGAAGCTTGAGACATTTTAATACAGTGGGCACCATGGTATTGAAACACCCGTTTTTAATACATCTAAGTTTAAATAAGCAATTATGTATTTCAATTTTTTAAATTTACTGCATCTTTAAGTAGCCGTATGATACCATCCATTCTTTACTAATAAGTATTATAAATGCGAAAGTGTGTCTGTCTGTCTGTCTGTTACCTCTTCACGCCCAAACGGCTGGACCGATTTTGCTGAAATTTGACATGGAGATACTTTGAGTCCCGGGAAAGGACATAGGATACTTTTTATCCCGGAAAAATGTACGGTTCCCCCGCGCGATAAACGAGTTTTGGCGGAGTTGCTGGCGTCATCTAGTTGATTATAATTTTAATAATGTTATAGAATCTGATTGTAATATTTACTATCTTTGCAAATTTAATGATAACAATGTCTTAAGGTGGCTTTCGGATCTTTGCCGCGAGCGACCGCGACCGGTGAAAATTCAAATAAAATGCTACTTTATGACATAGAATATAAGTGTCATTTTCTACTGACATTTTGGTGGCGACCCACGCTGCCGCCGGCGGCGGCGTAAAAGCTAGTTGGTAGAGTAAAATGAAACCTATCGCCTATGTCATAAAGTGGCATTTCGTTTGAATTTTCGTTGGTCGCGGTCGCTCGCGGCAAAGATCCGAAAGCCACCTTTAGATTGCGTAGATAGTATTATCACGGACCTCACCTGCTACTGTATTAGAACCTTCCAATGTTATCTTCTAGTTCTATTTACTATCTCATTACTGTAAAATATATAAGATAGGTGTTCTTTTAGTGACAAATATTATAATATTATCTCTCGCCAGGACAAAGGTATCAATGAGGGTGTTTGATATTCTATTTGCCACCAGGTGCCACTATGTAGCCTTAAGCGCGGAATTCACTAGACGGACATGCCCGCGGGCAAGTCTGCAGACATACCTGTCGGACCTCGCTATTATAGGTTTGTGCAATGTTTGCTAGTGTAGCACCGTCGCTGTCAGTCTGGCAGACTTGTCTGTCGCTCGCCCGCGCAATCTCATTTTGTCTGCCCGGGCACAGACATGTCCGTACGTGAATGCTCAACGGAGACCGTCAGCTCTGAGCTCTCAGACTCGAGAACGACAGCGTCAAGTACACACGTCCGTTACCGTACAAAATGAGTTTTAAAGAGAATAATGGCTATACATATTTCTTTTTTGTACCAATCTTTGCACCAAATTCTTTTCTTTTTCTTTTCGTCAAATAATGTTAATGCAGCACCAGCAACTAATGTGATTTTTCTTCGTTTTGTTGCCATCGTAATATGCACGCAAAATAGAACTTTCCACATGCGCTGTCGAACACAAACTGATAAGTCTGTATAGTGTATTGCAGCAACCGACTTGCCCGGACAGACTGCCCGCGGGCATGACCGTCTAGTGAATTCCCCGCTTTAGGGTATATCGTGTCAAATAGACATATTATCGTGACACATGACACCTATATCGTGCCCACGTGACATATTAAATATGACAGCAGTTTGACACGATGGACTCTAAGGCTACGTAGCGAACACAAACGTAAAAACATACATACATACATTTTTGAAATTTGGCACATTTGTTCAGACGCAGACTATCATATTATAGACGAAAATTGGGCAGTTCTGAAAATATTACATACATACGCGTCGAATTTACAACCTTTCCTCCTTTTTTTGAAGGCGGTTAAATAGAAATGCCCCAATGAAAGTAAAATATAAAACTAAAAAATGGTTGAAATATTTATTTCATAAGTACAGTTCATCTTAATTAACATCACAGTTTAGAGTACTTAAGACAATATGTGCTTTTATAATTTTGGAAGTGGCGGTAATATCGTGGACGTCCGCGGTAAAACGATGAGAAATATAATATAAAAACGCTTTTAAATTTCCGTCAACGATAACTTTTTAACGTGCACGTTAGAGGACATCACGATGCCTACACTCCTGAACCGCATAAAACGTCCGCGATGCGTAAAATCAAAAGGGCATTTAACGTACCAAACGTTTTATTATGGGAATCGGCGACCGGCGTCCACGATAATGTGACGTCCCGAATTATAAAAGCGCACATTAACCACATTCATATTTTCTCCGCGACGTTTACGTTAATCCGTGGTTTTATTCTTGTCTGATACGTTAGAAGTTAGAAAAGCTATTTTAATACAGAGAATCAATATTTAAGTTATTCACAATGTACTATCAGAGAAGTTGATTCCTATGCAAATCGGGGACCTAAGTAGTTGCGTTACGTCAAACCCAGCTGACAGATCACAAATTTTAACATTGAATTGACATATTCGACCAAATAACGTTGGTCTGCCAATTGCATAGGAATCAACTTCCTCGCTGGTACTATCAGAGAAGTTGATAGGCAGATTGCGAACCTACATAATATGTGTCGCGTTATGTTAAACTGATCGCGACTAATATTGAATTGCCATAATCCGCAATAGATCCGCCATCTGCCTATGAATCAATTATTAATTATTCGATGGTACGTTATTCATAAGTAGCAGCAGACGCCGACAATATGTTTCGGCAAGTAGCACCAGAGTACTCGGCATAGAACACCGTATCTGTAACATCTTCGGACTGCGAAGTGTTATTAATTTACCAGATTTACTGATAATCACATTCTCAAGTATGTTTAAGAGGATTTCACACCGCCGTTTTTCCATACAAACGCTGTCCCCTGTTTCCTCCCTGGATAATGCCGGTAGAGTTATAATTTTTTTCCTGAATATCTATGGCCACTATTAGCATGTCCCTATGTTTTCTTTTTTTTCATAATTTTATTATTAAAAAAGATAAGAACGTCCCAAAACCCAAAAAAATGGCAAGATTTTCCTCTGTGTTTAAACACCCAGAAAACAAAACTGGCTAAAATATACAAAAAAAATAAAACATAGGAACACAGCTCAAGCCTTGCTTTAATTCGTAATGAAAAAAGTACTTAAATCGGTTAAGTTTTGGAGAAGGAATCAGCGGACAACGAATCGAAGATTTTCTGTTCTTTTATTAGAACTTTTGTCGTATTGTCTCTATCGCGCTCTGCGGTGGGAGACTTGAGATTGGTGAGACAGCAATACATTTTCAAATACCTATTTTCAATTTCTCTCGCCCCTGGTGTATCCTCTTAAAGGTCCCTATCATTGTGATAAAAGCTTCTTACGGGGTGGAGTGGGCGCTAAAGGTAATATACCTAGCGAAATAGAGAAACAAATGCCTGAGCAAGCTAGATGTCACTATCAGCACTGCGTGGTAATAAAAGAGACGTGTGATATATATGACAGCAGAACCAAATTTTTTCATCGGTTTACGTCCAGTCGGCACTTATCGGCACGTTGACAATTTAATATCTTTGAAAGATGCTTGTGTAAGTGTATAAGTAAACAAATTCTTACACACAGACGTAAGTCAATTTCGGTTTCGATTGACAGCTCGAGATTGTTCCTCTATTTCGCTAGGTACCTATATTAACTTTATGGGTGGGCGTGAACACGTGCACTTTATTCATCATCAAACCTATTTTTACAAACGCCTGCACAAATCTAAATTGTCCATAGATATTATTATTAATTATTATCTTTCATGTTATATGTTTTCCATTTAAAACTCAAGACAGGTAAAGACAGCATGCGTAAAGCATTAGCTGTCCCTAAGTTTATTTTAGTACAGAGTTTACAATATAAATACTTGGAATGATAATATAACTATCCTATATTTAATAATTCTACTAATAATACTATTTAAAGGATAATGTAGTCACATTTATCAAGACAACGCTTGCCTTGAGATCAGCTATGAGAACTGTAAATAATTTTGAGTATTTCCTACGCCTACGTCTATGAACAAATGCCTAATATTATGACAGCCACTGCTTTTCATGTTTCGGCGTCATCAACTTTTTTCTGTGGTTTTTCGTTGTCCCCAGGAAGGCAAAATGCGAATATACCACCGGCTGAAACAATTAAAAAATTACAATAATAATAAAGAAAATTCCAGTTATTAGGTTACTCAATCATACTGCAGTCTACTTCGTTTCTTATTATTATATATATATTATCTCCTGAAGAGGCCTGGGGTACACTTACAACATAGTTAGGTAAAATGTTAAATGCATACTGCATAGTAATAACTGCATAATGCAGTGTCCATTTTAACAATATAAGTTAGTTAAACAAAAACGTACCAAAAGTTAGAGAGGGAAACATGTACAAGGCTGCTTCACAATTGGACACCATCATGTTCTTTAGAACGTTGATGCCCAGCACCGAACTGCCTCGACCCACCATGAGAGTCAGGCACACTGCCATAGCCCTGAAAAATAAGTTATGTAAATAAGTATCTATCGTCCATTTATTAAATAATCTAACAAAAACTATGACACTTCCCGTCTCTCAGTCTCTCTCCGTCTCTATTCAGTCGCTTAAGTTAAGTGTGAAGAGGAACAGCTGGGCTAAAATGGTCACATTTAGCAATTCCTCTCAATCAATTCAGCAAATGAATTGTCAAAACTGTCAAACTGTCAAATGTCAAATCAGTACAAAAATACAGAAATGAATTGCAAGCAGAAATGCATTTTGCGATCTTAGAAAAATGAATCATATTATGATTCATATCATGATTCTTCAAAGCGACCATTTTAGCCCCGCTGGAGACAGATAGAAAAAACTTGAGAGGTGTCAAGGGACACCCGGATGGAACCAAGTTATTTCTTATGTACAAAAAACTTGTAACAGTCACCAGTCACAGTAAACAGTCTATTAGAGAACTAAAAAGAATGCTAATAAATGAATCTTATTATGATGTAAAGGAATTCTTAGACAGTTGACATTAACTTATTTTATTTTATGACAATAGTTTTTAAATTAATTGACATTTTTACTTTATTTAATTTCTTGACATAAATATATAGATTTCTCATTACTCTCATGACATGTTTAATTATTACTAAGTATGTAAAAATTGATTTGAATAGGTATTGTTAGCGTAAAATATATTTTGTATGATTATAATTACTTATATTATAACTTTATGATAATATGTTTAATTATTACTATTATTAATGATGATTGATAACTTATGTATAAAATTGATTTGAATATTTTTAGTGTAAAACATATTTTTGTACATGATTATAATTTAAATATATATTTGCATGCTATTTTATACATAGCTAAAAGTGTTAGATCTTAAGAAAATAATCATTACCACCTACTGTATTCACCACTTTTATAGCAAATAAACGAATTGAATTGAATTGAATTGTATACTTACACTCAAAAAAAACATGAGAGGTGTCAAGGGACACCCGGATGAAACGAATTTATACAAAAAAAACGAAAAAAAGAGAGAGAGACACGCGCTACCGCACGGTTTACAACTATAGCATTTTTGCTCTAGTTGTAATAAACCGACACTTGTGTGTCATGTCGTTACAACTTTTTTGGTCTAGCCCCTTTCTCAACACGCGATAAGGAACTTCGTTCCAAAAACTTCCGTATTTAAAACATTAGTGAGGAAATTGATAAGGTTAACTTAACGTCTGTAAGTGTTATAGAATATCATCCAATTAAAGCAGTAATGAAAAACTTGACTAAACAGATATAAAAGTGAAGTTGAAGACTTACTTTACGTATGTTGGGAAGACTTCGACGCAGATGGTGGATATGTATCCGAAGTTGAGAACACCGAGGACGTAGCCGACCAACAGGACGGCGTTGAGCTGCCAGATAGAGCTCAAGTTGATGCACAGACCCGCTGCACCTGCAAAAAACTGAATTATGTTGCTATTTAAATATGAGGCGAAATCTATAGGCTCGTAGATTTACGATATGCCTCCTAAAAGAGGACGGCCAGTTGGCAAGACGCTTAAAAATAGGTTTGTTGCGTTTCGCTAAAATATTGATGAACAGATAAATTGTGTAAACGTAACGAAAATATTAAAAAAAAAATTAAAGAAAGAAAGTAAATAGGTAAATTAATTATTAGGTAGACCTGAATAGCAATTAACATTCTTTTCCTTCCGACGACGTTTATGAGCGAACTGAGACCAATATTCAAGGTAGCCAATATAGTGTTGGTCCCGAAGACGGCCATCATTGCGTACGAGTCTAAACTACAGTCTTGATTCTGAAAATAAAATAATAATTGGTTTAGTTAAAATGGCCGTTAAATAATAACATAATACTTATATCTAACTCTTTGGACTCCACACAATATGGAACCATAAAATCAGGGATTTGAAATTAAGAATTTATTATTAGATAGATAACAGGAGTTATTAAATTACATTATTATAATATAATTCGAAATACAGATATACCTACATAATAATACTCGTGTTTACTGTGATATTAACCAAACCAAACATGAAGAGCAGTTATATCTCCATTACACTTTGCAATTGAATTTATTATGTCAGATAGCATATCTAACTGTAATTATTCTGCGGTATTTAAATTATAATACTTCTATCGTAATTTACGTCATAAATTGCGTAAAAGAAAATTTAAAAGCCACGCTGCCTATTTGGGTCATCAGTGAATTCTTCAAAATGTAATATTGTGTTTTCATTTTTGTCGATATTGGTCATACGTAAAGTACATACATAAGTAAACTACTAACGTTTTATTGCTCATATTACATAGATTATTAAATACATTTCTTGATATTTTAGAATATAAATAATTTAAAGTATTTATACCTTTGGGGTCAATTCAGACCACAACGCGACTTTTAGATGCATTTTTCAATTGGGAGAGACAACATACAAGTCTGTCAAATCCATACAAAATAAATGCATTTAAGCGTCGCGTTGCGGTCTGAATGGACTCTATTATCCTCTTTTACTTACTTCAGCCTCAACTGCAACAGCAGTAGCATTCTGTGACGATCGTATCATGTCACACATCTTGAAATCCTTATCACCATTCCTTATGGACGTCATAATGGCATCGGCTATGAATGGCAGCCACACAATGAAAGGATTTATCCTGAAAGCCATAATCGCGGCATAAATAATAATTCAAATATTATGCATATTAATTAATTATGAAATCAAAATACTAGTAGTAGCTATACAAAATACTAGTTTCATCTATAAATTACAATACAATAAACATAATGATATACCAGATTTAGATATACTGTGTTATACTGTTCAACTGTTCAGCAGAAAGAATACGAACACACATTATGTTTGCAATTATGCGTAATTTGAGACTGTCTCGACAGTTAATTTCAATTAAATGCTGGGACAGTAAAAACTATATTTGCTAATGACGATTAACAAAAACTAGAGTACGACAAAAACGTAACTACTTACCCGAAATAAACTATGATGAACATGATCGAGAGTAGGATAGTTTTCTTGAGTAAAGGAGGCTTCAATAGTGGCACGGTCTGGGATATGATCGATGCTATGAGTCCTTTGGTGGGTTTGCCAGATTCTTCACCTAGAGCTACTGACTCAACCTGAAAGTTTAGTTTTAAAAATTATTCATCTTTTCTGCACCAATCACTGTTTGATTCAGTTTACAAACTTCATTGGAAGGCCTGGCTAAAAATATGTCAGTTTCTAATGCTATTTTAAGACTTTAAAACTAATTAACCATTATAACCTACCTTATATTCCTCTTTCGGTTTTCCAGTATTTATTGAAAATATTCCTCTCAGCACCTCCAGAGCTTTTTCTTCTTCTCCAACCATCACCAAGTACCGTGGACTCTCATAGGACAGGTACATACAGAGGGTCCCTATGGCACATGGTAAAGCGTACACCAGGTTGAGTAGACGCCAAGAGTTAAAGGTTATGCCCAGAGCTGGTATGTCGTAAGAGAAGTTCAACTGAAGAACTGGGACGGAGAGTACTAAAACAATGCCAAAAAAAGATAATTTGAATGAAGATCATAGCAGTAAACGACGAACCACAGGAAAGTTTAATTAAAGGCTAAATAGACTTCATAAGAACAAAACCATCATAATCACATCTAATGCTAAAGCATTCAGTTTAGTCATATTAAAGGTCTTACTTGCCATAGTCGCTGTGCTTCCCAAGAAGACGGTGCTTGTTAGTGCCACCATTTTAGATCTCCAAGACTCTAAAGTGCATTCACTGAGCAAGGTTATAGCTAAGGCATATGTTCCAGCGATGCTGAAAGTAAATAAATTATTAAAATTACTGACAAAAGATTAATGCAGTACTTCATACAGGTTAAAAATTTACTTACGCACATGATGAGAAGAACTTCAAAACACTAAAAACTATCCAATTAGGTGCCAATGTGTTAAGAGATCCAAAGATGAAACTTAATGTCATGCACCAGGCGAGAACTGTCGTTCTTCCTCTGGTGTCCGCTAAATATCCCCAAATGTGTGACGTGGCGATTATACCTAAAAGTAATATTGGTATTACATATAATATTTAATATTAACCTTTGAATCTACTTACATAATAATATTTTAAAGTTACAAGTCACATCTTTGAATTTAATAGATTTTAAATTCATTTTGAAGTGTAATCATAGTAATATATTTACTTCGTACTGAGATTTCCTATGATGATTGATCAGTGGATTTTTTGAGTATAAAGTCGACAGATTTTACTATAGTGCTATTTCATATAAATTTTACCGTTTTATCTCGACGGTATGCAAATACATATCGTATAAATTATAATACTAAGCAGTATTTATACGGGTCTGTACGGGTCTACAAGTGTATAAATATTGGTAAGCATTGCGAAACATACACTGATTATTCTCTGGTCCCACTATAATTTTGCTAAAAGAGGAATTGGTTTCATATTAGGTATTCTAAGTCCCTTTAAGACGAGACCACACTGGGTGACACTATGCAGCAACGGAACGTGAACGAACCGAAGATGAAGTGTCACGTACTCTTCACCTTCGGTGCGGCGTTCATACAAAGAATACTTGACTGTGTGCTAGTATCGCCTAGAGCGGTCTCATATTTCGTCGTTATAAATACCTAACATGGGAACAGCGGCCATGAGCCCCTGCTGCGGCACTGACGTCTTCAGCTCGCAGGCGCTAGCGGGCACCAGGTAGGACACGGAGAAGATCTCGAAGGTCATGCTCAGGATCACACTTATCGTCGCCAGCGTCAGCACCACGTTGAACTTGCCGAAACCTGAAAGGAAATGTTAACCCTTTAACAGAATAAAAGGAATTATCTGTCTACTTCTAAAACAAATGAACTAATTTTGACATGGTATAAATAAAATTATAGCTGACGTAACTGAAATTTACTATATATAATTCGTCATCAGCAGCCCGTTAGTGGTTTGTGATTTGGGGGTTTAAGACTTAGCTCCCACATCTTAGATATGATAATCAATTTTCTCTCAGGATTAGATTATTAATAAACTTTTATTCTACTCTATTTTCACGTAGGTGTACCTATACTAGGGCTAGACAATCTTATAATTTGAATCACCATTCTAGACATTTCTTAATTAAATTGTTGTTGCTTCACTCTGAGGAAACTATTTTAACGTAGGTCTACTGATCTCCATTACTGTTCTTATAAAGTCGGTTATGTCAGTTCCGTCCTTGCCTTATAAGTTTATTAGTATATTACCATTAGTGCTACAGTTTTCAGTCTAGGTTTATATTTATATCCTAACAATATTATAAATATTTTTAATATGAAATATGATTTTTCAAGGTAAAATATATATAAATATATTTTACTCACCACGTTTTCATAATTTATTAAACTTTATGTTAGTGCTTGGGGCCTTGAATTTACACATAGAATGCTAAAAAAAATTCGGGATAAATATCATCATCAAAAGTGTGTGCATAGAATAATACAGTATACCTACTTAGCTTTATATATTAGCTTTACACTTTTAAAAATTGTACGACCGTAGATGCAATCGGAAGCTAGTTGCAGAAAGGTGCAAATATATAAACCAAATTATTAAATAAACCAATTTATGCATACAATTCCAATCCAGGTTTATACGGACAGTATTAACGTTTAATTTCCTAAAACTTTAGTTATTTCAATAGACAATAATATTATCCGAGGATTGAGTAGGATCAACATCATCACATTAGAGGAGATCGATCGTCTTTATAAGATTTTTCATTCGAATGCAGTCAGAAATATGAAATTTTCACTAAATATTTGTTTACAACTGAATGGACTTTACGTTCGCGTTGTTGCTAACATCAATTTGCGGTGCGAGCGGTCGCGCGCCAACAATAAATAATTGGCCGTGTCAGAAGTCGCCCAACTCAATGGAACCAATGGAGACAATTAATATCGCTCCCTGGAATATTCTGGAAGATCACCGGCCATATTGGATTGCAGCTTCTAAAATGAAATTAAAACATTCCTAATCTAAACTTTAAAAAAAATACAGCAAGGTTTGAAAAGAGGAAGAAATAAATAATTTTTAGTTCCCCCATGTCTTGTGCAGTTACCACACATCTAAGGCATAGAACCTTCGAATAATAAAAACTAAGGAAACGGAATTTTACGTAACGACGGCCGAGCAGATCGTGGACTACATCAGGAGCAAGACCCACTTCAACTTGAGGCCGCCGAGAACCGCCACAAAGTGAATTTTAGCTCTTTTGTGGTGAGGGTTCCGACGCATCATCTACCGACCTTCGAGAAGGAGGAATTTTGGCCGATTGGAGTCGTCTACAGGAGGTTCCGATGACGAATTCCGAACACGTCGTGCCCCAAGTCGCAGACAATACGTGTTTAGTGTTTGTGTTAGCTTTAGTATAATTGTATGTATGTTAGTCTATAAGGTATTTATAATATGGGCCAAGATGCCTCACTTAAATAAATAAATAAATAAACAAAAAGTAACTACTTCAACCGTTTTGAATTTGGTTCCTTTTCGCACACTAAAATATTACAATAGGTGACAATAGCAACGAGATACTCTACGAAATAAACGTACACTCTCCGAAACAAAGCCGTTGACAATAATTGTCACTTGTATAATATTATATTCATTGGCTTAAGAGAGATCTTTGAATGTATGACACGCTACACAAAATATTACCCGAATTCATGCATAAAGTATGCATGTATTCGGGTCTCATTTTGTAGAGTCGTGGAACAATTTTTTTGACACAGTTACTCTTCCTTACATTTTATTATTCGTAGCATAGAACATAGATATACAATACACTGTATATTGACTATATACAAACGAAAAACATGAATAAACATCTAAAGGCGAATAATTGCCTTCAACTTTTCAATATACTAAAATATAAAAAAACAACAAATATTATTTGGCACTATATGAAAAAAATATTTGAATGTGTGAAAATATAAGTAAATGAGAACCTGTTAAAACTTCCTCAAAAGTCCGAATAATTTCATGATTCCTGTTGTTATTTCAAGCAGCATCTAACAATAGTCAAGGTCTAAGCTTATTATTGCTGAATCTTAAAAATATTATTTACAAACAGAACCATTGTAAAGATTTAAAGTAGTGGGGGGCAAAGAGACTACCACAAGGCAGTTTCTTTGTCCCTTCCTCTTTTAATTTTTACTAGCTATTTGACTATTTTTACGAGCTTTGCTCGGTATTCGATAAAACACGAATAAAATGACATTTTCTAAAAACAATTCCTAGATAGATGGAGTAATCGGCCCCGAAACCCCTCTATATACTAAATTCCATGAAAATCGTTGGAGCCGCCGATTCCGAAGTTCCAATATTTTATGTATATATATATATATACATATATATATATATATATATATATATATATATATATATATATATATATATATATATATATATATATATATATATATATATATATATATATATATATATATATATATATATATATATATATATATATATATATATATATAAATTCCAATTATATATATATTACTAGATGACGCTCGCAACTCTGTTGCGCCAAAATTAGTTTATCGCGCGGGAACCGTACATTTTTTCGGGATAAAAACCATCCTATGTCCTTTCCCGGGACTCAAACTATCTCCATGCCAAATTTCAGCAAAATCGGTTCAGCGGTTAGAGCGTGAAGAGGTAACAGATAGACAGACAGACATACACACTTTCGCATTTATAATATTAGTATGGAAATATTGCTCTTTTAAAGATATAAGATTAATTTTTAAAATTAATGATGGAGTTAAACAATTAACTGCTAAATTAACGCTGGATCACAGATAAACCCTGCGTTGTTTCCGTGGTACGGCACTTTGTTAAATATTATATTTGTTATTACTGTCAATAATATTAGGTTGGGGAAAAAGTTTCTTCGCATTTTATAAAAAAATACAAAACATTCTTTCATAAACGTTTATTTACAATTGACCAAAGTATATACTATATAGGTGGCATTTTGTTCGATAACTTTTAGCTTATCTAATTTTGTTGGTAGGGACATGTTCCCATTGCTACAAAAGTTTTGGGGCTTCTGATGAAAAAACTGCGACAAGTGGTTTTGGCAGTCCTCTTGTGATGTCAACCTGACACTGCCTAAGGAATTCTGCAGCGACCGAAACAGGTGGAAATCTGAAGGTGCAAGGTCAGGACTATACGGCGAACGCATTAACACCTCCCAGCCGAACTCCCGTAATGTTTGCTAAGTGGTTAAATATGTGTGAGGTCTAGCTTTATCATGGTGAAAACCACACCCCTTCTGTTGATTAATTCCGGCCATTTTCTCTCAACTTCTTGCTTTAATCTCATCAGTTGTTCGCTGTAAAGTTCAGAATCGATGGCGGCGGTAACAGCTCATAATGAATAATGCTCTTCCAATCCCACCACACACACAGCATCACCTTGTTGCGAGTTAACCCGGGTTTCGCCACAGTTTGTGAAGCCTGACCGGCCTTTGACCACGATATTTTTTGCACGTTCTTGTCGTACGTTATCCACTTTTCATCACCAGTTATCATTTACTTCAAAAATAGTTCGGTTTTATTACGTCGTATTAAAGAATCACAAATGAGTACACGGTTCATTAGGTTTCTTTCAGTAAGCTCATGAGGCACCCAAATATCGAGCTTTTTTGTGTACCCAGCTTTTTTCAAATGCGCCAAAACCGTTTTGTGGTCAATCCCCAGTTCTTCAGCTACATTGTAACTACTAATATGCCGATCTTGCTCCACTTTTTCAAAAATGGCATCAGTTTTGTCCGTAACAGGATGATCAGAGCCACGTGCATCTTTGATATCAAAATTTCTGGATTGAAAAAATTTTAAACCTTTGCGCTACTCTCATCGATACTGCATTAGGTCCATAAACATCATAATTGTTTTTCGCGGCTTGTGTTGCATAATTTCTTCATTGGAATCACTCATTTTAACAATAATAGCCCATTTACATTCGCGTACGAGTCGCGAAGCGAGGGACGAGGCAAGGGGCGAGGTGCGAGTGTGAACAGAAGCTCGTGGCTCGCCTCGTCCCTCGCGGCGCTCGCGTCCGGAGCGGTTTTTGGGGCACGAGTCAAAGGACCTCGCGTCGCACGCGAGTGGGTGTTTACATTCGCCCTCCCGCTTTATTCTGGCTTCTACATCGTGCCGCGCAGGTTGTGTTTAGTTTTAAATACGCAAAAACAAAAATGCATCGTATTATAATAATAATAATATCTATGGACGCTTCACACCACGTCAGTCTGGTACCGTGCTAAGTACCTGAAGGACTTGTGTTACGGGTACCAGACAACGGAAATACATTTAATACTTTTATACTATACATAATATATTTTTATTATATGATACACATATTTAATACACAACCATGACCCAGGAACTTTGAAAACTTTTTGTTCCGTCGGCGGGATTCGAACCCGCGACCCCCGGCTTGAGCTACCGACAGCCCACCCACTGAGCCACAGAGGTCGTCAAATAATAATGGATTGGTCGGAAGACGAAACATTTAAGTTTATAGAACTATTTCAAGAAGAACGAATAATTTGGGACCCAAAACATAAATGCCACAAGAACAGCCAAAAAGTTAGCTTCCTTTTATTTAAATTAGTCACGTAGCAGTATAAGCGAAGTACGCACAAACTTGTTGCTGCTAAAACTTCGACGTCCTCCATTGTTGCTAGCTCAAAGACGACTGAACTCGGCACGCGAGTGTAAACAGGCAACTTATTAACCATCGATCAACACGAGCCTCGCAGGCACGAGGCGAGCCACAAGGCGAGGGACGAAGCGCGAGTGTAAAGGCCGTATATCTCGACTCTCGTATAAGAAAAACTATTATAATTTTTAATTTGGAACTGTCTTCTGTAAAATTAAAACTTTTTAATGATAGGTACCAAAATCAGCCAGATACAATTGGTAATCCAGCCCAAGAGATTTTATGAAAAGTTCATAGATATACTATAATGCGAAAAGACTTTTTCCCAACCTATTATGAAGCAAATTTATGGATTTTATCCAATTTATCGCAGTTTGTAATAAAAGTATGAGACCTGCAGCAGCAGGCGTTGCGTATGTTGTCCTGTCTGTTTAAAAGTTACGAATTGTGATTAGCCAGAAAATAGGAATACTTTTTGAGTGGGTGTGGTAGGTGTTGTCTTGTTAAATGTCTACTTTACTTTACTAGACTGACTTTGATCAAATTAAGCACAGTCGTAGAGTCGTCTAGCTAGTCTAGTTGGAAAAAGCTGCACTCAAGAACTACTTTTTACAGAAAAATAAATTATGTTTCTGTGGTATGTGCTTAAACTCCCACAAAGTTACGGGCTACACGAACACGTAGATTGTAGCGTAACGTAAGTAGAATCGTAGATAGATTCGTACTAGTTGTATCTTATGAGAATTTGGGTATTATTGTACTTTTTTTAATAAAAAATTAAAATAAATCAATTTACACTCGTGTTGTATTTAATTAGAATTTAAGAGGATCGACTACCGGCTCCATCTCCATACAAAAAGCCATAATGTTTTGCTACCCCTAAAACTTATCCGATTTCAACGATTTTTCACTATGTTATTGCCTCTAGTGAAAACTATGCTTCATCCTTTTATCAAAATTTTTGTTAGTTTGAAAGTTACGAGCTTCTGAAATCTAGGTTTTTAGGCTCAAATCTTTCTCATTTTAAATGGTTTGTATTTGAAAAATAACTTAAAATTTCAAACAAAGCCAAACGTACAAGCGTAGATTAGATTCTGCTGAAAAGATTAATACCAAAAAATATTAGTTTTAGTACAGTGTAGGGGATGCAAAACGTTATGCCCCGAAACGCGATTTTTGTCTAAAAATACCCAGAATCACAGCCAAACTGCAACTCTCTCTATCGCACGTTTGCGCGGGGGCCGAGCGCTGTGGCGACAGAGAATGGTTTTCCAAATACCTAATTCTACGCTCGCGGCACTACACAATAGTCTTAAGATAATAATATTATGAATGTCAGTTCACACGTAAACAAACAAGTAAAGTGTCTAGCGATTATCGTAAACGCCAACAAAATGTATGGGATTTGACATTAGTATTCGCTAGCGAAGCGATGGCTTATATACTTAAATGTCAAATCGCATTACGTTTTGTTAGCGTTAACGATAATCGCTTGCCACTTGTCTCCTAGGCAGGGCTCGAAAAACGTTATATTTTTCGAAACGTTATCGCCTTAAATACCTAAAGAACATTATATTTCGGTTTCGTTCGGAACGGAACGCTATTCGGAACACTATTTGAGAACATTATGATATTTTCGTTTTTGATCCTTAAAACGGTTTTAACCGGTTTTTGCCATTTCCTCGATCGATATAACAAAAACTATTATTTTTATTTTTTTGGTCATTCATTCGCGGGATCGCGGCCATAGTGTGAGAATGTATTTCTTCGCTCCTATTAGTATTAGTGTGGTAAAATAATATCGTCTATAGCGTTCCTCGATAAAAGATGGGCTCTAACACTGATATAACTTTTTAAATCAGACCAGTAGTTCCTGAGATTAGCGCGTTCAAACAAACAAACTAACTAACAAACTCTTCCGCTTTATAATATTAGTATAGACTAGCTGTTCTTCGTCTTCGTCTGCGTGGACTTTAGTTTACCGTTGTTCCCGTAAATCGATTTAGTCGTTTACGCGCAAATAAGAAAATTATATTGTGTGGGAACCGCACATTTTTACGGGACAAAAAACATTCCTTATCCCAGATTCAAATTAGTATCTCCAATCTCCATGCCAAATTTCATCAAAATAGATTTAATAGTTTAGACGAGAATCATAAATGTTGATTGTGCGGGAACCGTATATTTTCCGGGATAAAAAGTATCCCTTGTCCTTTCCCGAGACTGAAAGTATTGCCATACCAAATTTCATCAAAATAGATTGAATAGTTTAGGCGATAATCATATAAGTTTATTGTGCGGGAACCGTACATTTTCCGGGACAAAATTAGTATATATTCCTTGTCCTTTCCCGAGACTCAAAGTATCTCCATACCAAATTCCATCAAAATAGATTGAATAGTTTACGCGCAAAACATAAAAATGTATCCTTTGTTCTTTTTCGGGACTCAAAATATCTTTAAGTATACCAAATTTTTGCAAAATGGGTCCAACCGTTTACGTGTGATGTCGTGACCACGCGAAATATAACGTTCCGCGTAGCTTCGCCCGCGTAAATTAGATATTTCACAGACAAATTAGTACACAAAAAATAGCCTATGATCCTTCACGTTGTTTACTTATTATCTGTTCCAAATAACAGATAAATTGATCCAGTAGTTCGTGATATAAGCCCTTTCAAATAATTTCCCGCTTTTTTCCACATTTTCCTCTATTTCATCGCTCCTATTAGTCTTAGCGTGATAAAATATAGCCTATAGCCTTTCTCGATAAATGTTCTATCTAACACTGAAATAAAGTAGTTCCTGAGATTAGCGCGTTCAAATAAGCCCTTTCAAATAATTTCTCCCCGTTTTTTCCACACTTTCCTCTATTTCTTCCCTCCTATTAATAGTAGCGTGATAAAATATAACCTATAGCCTTCCTCGATAAATGGGCTATTTAACAATGAAAGAATTTTTCAAATCGGACTAGTAGTTCCTGAGATTAGCGCGTTCAAACAAACAAACAAACTGTTCTCAATTATAATATTAAAAGTATAGATTAGTATAAGATATTACTCAGAACGTCCGTAAATAATTAGAATTTTTTCATCATAATTTATTATTATTACAAATCCATAGATATTATCCATAGATATTATTAAATTACAAAATATGTAACGCATTATTTGGTGTTAGATAGAACAACTTCTTCGAATCAATAACGCGTTTTAAACTTCCTATAACAATAAGCTTTGCTGTGATTACAAAGTTTTGTAGTTATTATTTTAGAGTTTCTCTTAAATTTTTGTCTACTTAATTATTATTTTATTTACAATTAACTCGGTTTTTGCGTAATATACGGACTTGCTTACACAATATTTTAAACCAACACTGAAAAATCCTACAGTCATTAATTTCTAATTTTTAATAGTGTGCTGGTAAAGAACTTTCGTCCAAATCGGTACAATTATTTTGGAAATAAGCCAATTATTGATATCGCTATTTTCCTTTTTTAACCTTATTGACCACAATAATATTAATAACAATATTACGCATAATATTTCGTTAACAAGACCGCAACAAGAGGATTAATTAAGTCCCATAAAGGAAGTTCCCAAAAGCTGCTTTTCTTTAATTTTTCCTTACAAATAAGCACTCACCTGCCAACGTCAGAGCATCCTCGAAGTCTACTTTGATTTTCGCGACCATTTTAATTTTCACTCACTTTCTAATTCATAAAAAAAACTAATCGAGGCCCGCGGCCAGCGTCGTCGCCGTCGGGTCACACAGTGATACGAGCGAGGCGCTCCGCATCTTATTATAGTGTTGCTATTTGTTCGCATGCTGTACCATTTTATTGAAGATTATTTAATTAGATCCAATACGAATGAACTAAGAGCGAACAATTAATCCGACAGAAGTTAAGAGATCACTTAGTGCACACGATTACTAAACAGAAGCCAAGTACAATGTTTATTACGAATTAAGACGTGTCATCGCGTTGCCGGCGTTTCTTTTTCGCGTCTGGCCACGAGTCACGACTAGTCTGGCGGGATAGTGATGGATGCATAGCTTTTCTAGTATCGTATAAAAATAAGCAAAGCTGGATGATTTTATATTAATAGGAGAGCCGAAAAAGACGCGCCAAGACCGGAGCCAACTCTGGAGCACACTTTTTCAACACAATAGGCGGGATTCCGTCAGGCCCACTCGACTTTTGGATATCAAAAGAACAGAGGGCTTTTCGCACTGAGCGCTGATGAAACCGAATATCCGACATGATGCTCGTGCATCGCGGTATGGTCGGCGGTTTCTGCCCCCCGTCATCCAGGGTCGAGTTTGACGCAAAGAACTTGCCCAGAAGATCGGCTTTGTCCTTTGCATCCTGGGCCAACGATCCATTTCCTACGTGTAGGGATGGTAGGGTTGGCTTGCAGAAATTTCCTTCAATAGCTTTGGCCAGAGACCAGAATGCACGGGTTCCCGAGGGGTGGCACTCAGGTTGCTTTGCCCGAGTAATCTCTTTCTTGAGGGACCTAGAGGCAATGTTGTACTCCTTTTTATATGTGCTGGTATTTAAATCCCGAGCAGACAATGCGTTGACCCAGAATTGGTAAGCCTCCTGCTTCCGGCGAGAAGCTTTTTTGGGGGATGAACCAAACCAGGGACGAAATCTGCCGCCAGTTGGCACTACAGTGGTCGGAATAAAAAGTTCCATCCCCTGCATCACCACATCGGCAACAGAGTTGGCAGTGTTGTCGGGATCATCCGGCGAGAAGCACACGTGCCCCCAAGGATAGGGTGCAAAAAACGACCGCATCCCATCCCAGTCTGCTGACTTGTAGTGCCACACACGACGGTATTTAACAGCGCGCTGTCTTAACACCGTCGTAAGTGGCACAGAACTCCTAACAAGGCAATGATCCGATGAACCAAGTGGTGCGGTTACGGATATTTGGTAGCCGTCAGGATTTGAAGTCAGTAGGAAGTCCGACAAGGAAGGATTCTGACCATCCACATCTGGGATTCGCGTAGGCGTAGTAACCAGTTGTGTCAAGTCGTTCGCAAGGGCAAAGTTGCAGACAGATCTCCCCGCATGATCAGTTTTACTGGAATTGAGCCAGTCGGCGTGGTGGGCATTAAAGTCGCCAAGTATTATGATCTCTGCGGATGGGATCTGCTGCTGCACAAAATCTGAAGCAGCTTGCAGGTGCTCCAAGAGTCGGTCCGTCTCGGGGTCACCACTATGGGACCTATATAGGCACGCATAGACGCGAGGGTGGTCGTCGCAATCTATGCGGAGCCATAAGTTTGATAGGTCCATGACCTCAAGATTGCTGAGGCGGCGAGAGCTGATATCATATCTGATATACACACACACTCCAGCTTTGGGTAGAAAGGAGTGCTCGAGATGATTACCCTGGGTGGGAAAGGTATGATGTGTCACTCGGAGATGATATCTGCGTCTCGGTTAAAAAGAGCAAAGCCGGCTTTGCCGTCTCAAGGTGGTAATGGACGGCATTAAGGTTGGAGTGTAATCCCCTGATATTACAAAAGTCCATGTTGAATATCAAGGGGGGTGCCTTTGTGTGTTTGCTCTTGCCCCAAGCAGATTGGAGCGCAGTTTTGCCCTCCCCAGAATACGAGGGGCAGCCTGGATGTCCACGTTCAGTTCCAGGAGTTCCTGAGCATGGACGTCCAGAGAGGGATTTTCCAACGCACTTGGTACCCTCCTGAGGTTACAAATTGTTTTTCAACTGCGGCATTTCTAGGGGGGTAGGGGATTGGGCCTCCGTCAAACTCACTCACTCGGCGAAACACAGCGCAAGCGCTGTTTCACGCCGGTTTATTTGATTGACGTTTATTTTATTTTCCATTTTACCCCCTGCCCCTACCTGAGTATGCCCCTGATTCCTCATCGTTATCTCATAACTAGGGCATGGCGGTATTGGGATTTTTTGCAATACCGGTATAATACCGGTATTGATTTTTCAAAAACCGGTTTTCCGGTTTTTCGGTATTTTTGCGGTATTAATCAAAAAAGCGCTAAATCCCTTATAATTTAATCGAATAAACAAAAAAAAAACATTAAAATCAACTTGTTTATTTAAAGTTTAACAGTGTTTTGTTCCTTACACCAAACAAATACCTAACTAAAAAAAAATCTTCCCATAAGTATATTTAACCAACAATTTAAACATTAAAAAAGCGACTATCATTTACATATATGTTTCCAGTGATGGAATCTAGACAGACCCGGAGAAACTGGAAGCAGTTCAAAATTGGCCAACCCCTAAGAACAAAACCGAAGTGGGGGCATTCCTCGGCCTATGCTCATGCTGGAATTTTGTTAAGGGATTCTTGGAGATAGCCAAACCATTACATCGGCTGACATAAGATAAACGACAATTTAGTTGGGATGAGACTTCTGAAGATTCTTTTCAGAAACTGAAGAAACATCTGTGTGAAACACCAATCTTGGAGTATCCACAAACTGAAGGTTAGTTTATAGTCAACACGGATGCAAGCAACACGACCATCGGAGGGGTGTTAGGTATCTCAAAAACAGGGTGAAAGAGAAGTTGTTATTGCATATTTCAGCAAATCATTATCTAAGCCCTCTGGCTCCTCTCTAGAAACAAGTGTGTGACAAGAAGGAAACTCTTGGCTGTCGTAAAGACGCTACAACATTTCAACAAATATCTCATAGGCAGACAGTTTTTACGGTGAACTGATCATGCAGCCTTGAAGTGGCTACTGCAATTCAAGAATCCAGAAGGTCAAGAAGCTCGATGGATTGAACATGAACAGCTCCAGGAGTTTGACTTCAAGACGGAACACCGCTGCGGTAAGACGTATGGGAATGCCGACGCACTTTCATGAAGGCCGTGTTCGGAAGGCTGCAAACATTGTGTTAAGCAGGAATCTAACGAAGTAACATTAAAGTTAACGAGAACAAGTCCTTTGGGTCTCTGGGAGAATAATGCTATGAGGGAGGCTCAAGAAAGAAATGACGACCATCGGCACATCATCACATGGAAGAAAACTGGAGTGTACTGGGTGCAATGGGGGTGTACTGGGTGCAATCTTTACGTAGGAGAGCCATGCCTTGGCACGAATGGGCTGGCTCGACCGGAGAAATACCACGTTCTCACAGAAAACCGGCGTGAAACAGCGCTTGCGCTGTGTTTCGCCGAGTGAGTGAGTTTACCGGAGGCCCAATCCCCTACCCTATTCCCTTCCCTGTCCTCCCCTATTCCCTTCCCTTCCCTCTCCTATTGCCCTATTCCCTCTTAAAAGGCCGGCAACGCACTTGCAGCTCTTCTGATGCTGCGAGTGTCCATGGGCGACGGATGTTGCTTTCCATCAGGTGACCCGTTTGCTCGTTTGACCCCTTATTTCATAAAAAAAAAATGGGACAGTCTGATACTTCAAAACGGAATACTCTACCGAAAATGGGAGAAGACTAACGGCAGATAGTTCTATCTTCAGATAGTTATCCCAAGGACGAGAGTATCAGATGTTCTTCATGAAATACACAGCATAAGAGTCAGCAGGTCTTTCTCTCCAAATCCTTCGAACCCTAGCACGTAACATTATTATAATAATAAGTGTGACTAAGAAATATTATGCCAACACAGGACTCACACACACACAGCAAAACTATTATTTTATTAGCAGTTGATTTTGAGTGTATTGGTATACTTTCAATTGCTTTATAAATCATAATATTGTGTTGAAAACACGTGTGCGTATACAAAAATACATTAAAGCTAAAATACCGAAAAACCGGTATTTTTCTCTTTAATACCGGTATTTAAAAATGGTCTAAATGGTGCGGTAAAATATATTACTGCAATGTTTTCACGCTAGAGGCAGCACCAGGCACCAGCACAGACAGTAAACAAAAGGTTACGTTTGTCAACGTTTCTGTCAATATAATTATATGTCGTGTGTGCGATATTATGTCGGATTTTGGTCGTAGCGGAGAAACTACCTACGAATGAATTCCAGATCTTATAACATAATATAAATTGACTTTAATTCAGATTTAGCAGTTCCCACTACAGATAAAAGGTTGAAACCATCTGGCAACACTGATTTAGTCAGTTAAAAGTCACATTTTTTCCGATTTAGGATCCTAGTTAGGAACCTAGCTTTCTAAATGTTATTCCACTTGACTACATTTTTTAGGATCCTAGCTAGGACTTCCTAGCTAGGATAAGTAGAATAAGCGCTTAAAAGTCCCCGAGGGTGGGACGAGAGCCGGTGGTGGGGGAGTGGGGAAAGGTCCCTTTTTAAGGTTTTTGCTTGTCACTCGAAAATTATTTATAATATCTCTTTAGTGACTTCCACATTAATTATCTACATTAAATTTCCTATAAATTACGTCCCAACATTTTTACTGTACGATTATTACTTTAGGAAATTAAAAAGGTACGCTCGCACTGTTTTTCCATACAAACGTATTCCCCAATTTACTCTCTTGACAATCTCCCTTGAAAAGCTTTCAAAACTACACGAATTATTCGGTCTGATCGCTGATTTTTAAACTAATTTTTTTAAGCAGGGAATTGACTACCGGGCCGCCCGTCACTTATTGAAAATTCCTAAGAAATCAATGCCGATGCTGATCTATCATTTGTTAAAAAGAAGATCGAGTCCATGAGTCCACGACCGAGCTGCAGCCCTCTATCTATTCGACTGACTTGCCTGTTCTGTATGTGTTCACTAGGGGCAAGCGGCAGACTTGTGCCAGACCGGGCGGCCCGCGGGCAGCCCGGTAGTGAATTCCCCGCTTAAAGCGGGACTATCGGATTAAATAAACTGTATGTGCTAATAGGATATTATTGCGTAGTCGCCAGTCAGGTTATATTTTTTCTTTTGATTATATAATTATTAGATCACGGGTTCGTGTAGAAAATACGTGCCAAATTTTAACAATCATTGTTACCACAAGAGTGATATCATACTTAAATCACATAGTCCGTATATAAACAATTTGATAGAAACGATAAAAGCAAGACGTATAAAACAATTTGCACATAGGACGCAATTACCTAACATTATAACATAATTATAATGACTAGACATTCTGCGTGGCTAGGAATTTCGGGGAACCGAACACATTCTAGCAAATATTAACGCAAAAAGTAACTTTTCCCTGTGGTCTGACTATATAATATGTGCAAAATACGTGGGAGAGCCATGCTTCGGCACGAATGGGCCGGCTCGACCGGAGAAAATACCACGTTCTCACAGAAAACCGGCGTGAAACAGCGCTTGCGCTGTGTTTCGCCGAGTGAGTGAGTTTACCGGAGGCCCAATCCCCTACCCTATTCCCTTCCCTGTCCTCCCCTATTCCCTTCCCTTCCCTCTCCTATTACCCTATTCCCTCTTAAAAGGCCGGCAACGCACTTGCAGCTCTTCTGATGCTGCGATATCGTGCTGCTCTTCTGATGCTGCGAGTGTCCATGGGCGACGGATGTTGCTTTCCATCAGGTGACCCGTTTGCTCGTTTGCCCCCTTATTTCATAAAAAAAAATTACAAAAATTATTTTTTTTTTTTTTTTTTATTTACCATTTAAAACAATACATATTACAAAACATATAATATATCATCGAGAAACCACGAAGGTTTATTAAGACGATATTACAAGTTAGCACCATATTATTTATAATTTAGATAATAGTTAACAATTAAAAGGTAATGTAATATAACGAGCAATTACAAGCAAGTAATAAGAAATTGGCAATTACTAATTAATGTAGCTTGTACTAGTTCCTTAACATAGTATAAATACAATTTAAAATTAATTATCTAGTTTAAGTACTGCAGGAGCTAAGATATTATATTATTATTATTAATTTGTATATTGCTAAAGTGCTTTCTTAATTGAACCTTAATATTGTTTGGTTTTAAAGAATCTTATATTATATTATTAATATTTCGAAATAATATTTCGAAAGCTCGTGCGTTTAGCGCGTTCAAAGTTTTTCCACGTTTTTTTGTATATAAGCAATTTACATAAAATATGCAATTTACCATATTTAATTGATCATTGATGTGTTGGTCAAGCAAAACTAAATATTATTATTGTTGTTGTTATAATAGTTATCTAAGTAACTATATAGGTATACATATCGACGGGTGAAAGCCGAAATGTCGTAACTTGAATTTTAGACAAAATCACTTTTTAATTGATTGTTGTATGAAAAAAAAGTCTGCATCGAATGGTCTATATCTCGTCTTGCTACGATAAATTCTAGTAAAGATACGACCATGGATTTTTGCCACCTTTTAGCACAGACTTTAAAAAAATGCATTTGGTTAAAAGGTAGATACGGCAATTATACGACATTACTTTTTTAACCCGTGAGAAGGCGCGCTATGAGCAATTTGCTCACACAAAAATTGAATTCTAAAATTTTTAGTGATACCATCGCCATAACGTTCTATGTGTCTAGGTACATTCCTAACTATTCATCCTCCACCCCTGACGCAAGTCTCATGTTGGTCAGTTCCGTTGCGACCGCTCAGCGAGGCGTTTTTGGTGACCACGTACCATCGTGCGGCAATTTGCTCATCGCGCGCCCATCCGTGTAAGTATTTATTTTTCGAATTTAAGATACATTATTATTGTATTTTATTACGTACTGTGTTATTGATATATATTATAATGTTGAAATAATAAGTAAATGTTTTGTAGTGCTATGTACATATTTTTTTTTTATTTTAGCTTCAATACAGAAATAAAATGAACGATCAGCGCTCCAGCTTGTAAGACCACATATTTCACGCCGGATTTGCATGACAAACATATCATCCGATCTCAAGTTCCTTATGAAACGTTTTGTTCCAACTCCTGAACACATTGCACAGCCTACGTCAATCGGATTTTGTTCTATATTATGTCCCAGGCGTAAGAATAGACGCTCGAAAAAAGCATGTACTTTGTGCAAGCAATTACTCTGCACGGAACGTGTTACATATATGTGTACAATGTGTTTTGATAGCCACACCCGTGGACATTTTATGGAAAAGTAAATTTTTAAAGTATATTTTATGTAAGATTTTTTAATGCGATTGTTATGCAGATTGATAAAAATAAGAAAGTATTATTAAGTTGTTTTGTAATTTGCCTAAGAAGTTGATTTATGTTTTAAATGTTCAATAAAATGTCTTAATTTCTTGTTGATTAAACCTTGTTTTATTAATTTACATCAATTATAAGCCAATAACTACTGTAACACTAGATTAATAAGCATTTAAAGTAGCGTGAGCTATTTGCTCGCGCGCGCCTGTCTGTGTAATAATATAAGGCGCGCCTTCTCACGGGTTAACTCTCGAGTTTGATTTGTATGAGTTACGACATTTCTGTCGCCTAAAATACAACATTCACAAAGATACGACAATTTCGCTGCGGGTAATGTTGTGTACTTTTATAGATACGACAATTATTTATTTTATACTAATTTCATAGGTATGAAAAAGTTATTACATTTCAAACACATAATTTTAATCTTAAACCTATACTAACAACCAATGAATAATAAGTTAAGTTATGAGTACAGAGACAAGTAACGCCATTTCATCTCGCTCCTGCCCCTGTATGATACCTTCGCCGGCGCTCCCTAGTCCCTATACGCCGTTCCTAACGCCTTTTAGTTGATGCGCGAGCGTCGATTTGAGAAAACGTGTTTGTTATATTTATGTAATACGACATTATTAGTGCATTATTAGTGCAAAATGTAAATTTCCTGATATATTTTTTTGTTAATGGTTCAATAAAAATATTGTTGTTGTTAATAAATATTGACCTCCTTCGCGTCTATGCGTGGACACACACATAATAAAAAATGGAGTACAACCTTGCCTCTAGGTCCTTCAAGAGAGAGAGAGAGATGTCTCTGTCTCCGAGAGACTCGAGAATCCCTCCGGCAACCCGTTCATGGTCTCTGGCCTAATCTATTAAAGGCAATTTCTGTAAGCCTTCCCTACCATCCCTGCAAATAGAAAATGGATAGCTGGCCTACGATGCAAAAGATAAAACCGATCTTCTGGGCAAGCTCTTTGTGTCAAGCTCGACCCTAGATGACGGGGGATAGAAAACGCCGAACATGCCACCATGCACGAGCATCATGTCGGAGTTTCATCAGCGCTCAGTCCTGCGTTCCCTTGATATCAAAAAGCAGGGTTGGCCTGACGGAATCCCTCCTATTGTGTTGAAAAAGTGTGCTCCAGAGTTGGCTCCAGGCTTAACGCATCTTTTTCGGTTCTCCTACTATTCTGGCATTGTTCCGGCTTCTTGGAAGACAGCCTTGGTGTACCCGATCGCCAAAATAGGTGACCGCTCAAATCCTTCCAAATACAGACCAATCGCTATAACCTCCGTCTTCTCGAAGATTATGGAATCCATTATCAATAGCCAGCTCTATCAATACTTGGGTGGCCAGGGACAAACAGTTCGTTCCACTCGGCTGGTGATCCCTTGGCGTACCTAACTCATCGTTGGGCTCAGTCGATTGTCGAAGTCCATCCATCATATTATGGGCTCCCCGAGAATTTATGCAAATGGGTCACAAGTTACTTAGCAGATCAATGACATGTTACAGACCAACGGCATTCATTGCTATGCGGATGATATTACAGGTGCTGCCCTATACCGGCTCCCCCGATATTTTTCTAAATATAGTCGAAACGAAATTGTGCCTAAAATAGAGAATTCACAGGAGAAACTCTCTGAATGGGGTAGACGTTACTTATTCCAATTCAACCCCGCCAAGACACAAGTCTGCATGTTCACCACTAAAAAGTCACCAATGGTCATATTATATCTCCTCGTTTTCAGGGTACCTCTTTAATTAACAATCTCCCCAAGCATTGAAACACTTGGCGTAAACATATCGAGCGAAGTCCAGTTCAGATATCATCTGGAGGGTGAGGCCAAGTTAGCCTCGAAAAAGCTTGGTGTTATTAACAGAGCGAGACAGTGTTTCAGTCCGGACCAACGCCTACAACTCTACAAGGCGCAAGTTCGGCCTCATATGGAATACTCTTCTCATCTCTGGGCAGGGGCGCCAAATACCAACTACTCCCTTTGGATCGTATACAATAAAGGGCCGCTCGTATTGTTGACTGTCATAGTGTTTCAAAAAGGCTGGACCCCTTGAAAATACGCCGAGATGTAGCTTCACTCTGCATCCTTTGTCGGCTGTAACGGCTTTACTGATTTTTGCCTATATGCATATTTAATAGGTCTGAGAATCAGGTACTGGCTACTTTTATATTGATAAGTGCATTCATTGACGATACAAAAAAAATATCTAAAACTAGCGGTACTACGGAACCCTATATTGCGCGTGGCCCGACACGCACTTGGCCAGTTTTTGGAAAAAGGCACGCCAAAGATTTTTTTTGTAACTAAGTAGGTAGTTCAAGTTTTTAGTTGCCGCAAAAATAATTTGACTTTGAAAAATAACAATTGAAAAGTTCTAAAAGTTGTTATCGTCATAATATCTGATAATATGCACGAGTACGCGCCCCGTAGGCCGTATACAATGTGTCCCAGCACCAGTGTCCGAGCCTTTAATGTTTTAAAATATGGAATTTTATCGAAGATATAGCTTTATTCTCTCTCTCACGGTTGCAAAACGGCACTCGATATTCACTAGATAACGCCCGCAACTCCGTTGCTACAAAATTAGTTTATGGCCGGGAAACCGTAGATTTTTCCGGTTCACCTATTTGGGAGTGAAGATGTAACAGACAGACAGATACACTTTCGCATTTATAATATTAGTATGGATGTTATCTCATTGTAAAGTAATTACTATGTTAAATGTTTGCAAATTCAATGATAACAATATTATCATAGATTGCATAAATCTACGTACCTCACTAGCTACTGTAAAGATGCATCCCAACGTTATCATTTAGTTCAATTAACTACCTTTTACGGTAAATATTAGGTCCTAGAATCTAGATGAATCCGGCTACCTTATCACGTAAAAATAGCGATCAACAATCTACTAGCAATAATCGCGCGAGCGATTTGCTGGGCTGGGTGTCATGAATGTCACAAGCAATGGTGTCATGTATAGTGATCGATTGCAACAATGAGTTTCTAAAATACTAGAGTAGCAATGTCTTACAAAAGATTCTCAGAAATGCGTAACCACTTTTTTGTTCAAAAGACAATGTCAAGTCATATATTCGTTATGTCATTATGTATGTGAGATATGCCTGCAGGCATCTTCGAAGTGGCAACGCGTTGCTACCGTAAACTTCCAATCTAGTTACGTTAGTAACATCGAATATCATTGGATTGCAATCGTATTGTTTTGGCTGATACGTGATACGAAATTGCGATTTTGGAGCAATTATCGCGCAATAATTGCTATCGCATTGCTCTCGCAAGATACGTGATACGGAGGCCGCAACTACGCGCGCGCAATGGCGCGAAAGTTTTTATTCGCTTGGAAACCGTACAATTTTTGCAACAAAAACTATCCTGTCTTCTTCCGGGACTCGAAGTATCTGCAATCTGCATACCCATCAAAATCAGGTCAGCGGGTTAAACGTGAAGAGGTAATAGACGGACATACTTTCGCATTTGTAAAATTAGTATGCATTCTGTTAGTGACAAACACCACTGACAAATATTTTTCTCATCGACAACGATGTCAATAATTGTCAGTACTCTTTGGTGTGGTTTTGGGTTGTTCGTTCAACCAATTTCTAGACTTTTATGTGCCAAATACTTATGTCTGAGTAAAATTAAATTAAATAAAACTAATAAATCGTTGAAATATTTATTTTAAGCAAGCTCCACACTCGCGGCGCGAAAGCCCGTGAAGGCCGCGAACCGCGAGTCTGGAGGGTACCACGACTTCGCGGCTTCGCGTCCGCGCTTCGCGGCTTTTCACGTCCGGTGTCGGATTTTTGGCCTGCGACAAAGGGCTCGCGAAGCGCGAACGCGAAAATCTTCCACACTCGTTTTTATTCGCTATCGCACACAATGTTAGAGCAGCAGCAACAGTGACTTCAACGTCCATTTTACTCAAATGCGCGAACGTACCTAAATGCGAAAATTGCGAGTGTAGAGGGCCGTATTTGTTCGCGTCGTGTTCACGGCGCGTTGCATCCGTGAATCGCGGCTGCAATTCGCGCCGCAAGTGTGGAGCCCGCATTATAAGAACATAAATCCTAATTAGCATCACAGTTTATAGCAAGACAATAACCACATTCATATTTTCTTCTCGACGTTTACGTGATTCTGTGTTTTTTTATACGTTCGAAAAGCCATTTGACAGTATCCGCCGTACTCAGAGACATTTAATTAAGTAAATTATCGTTTTTGGTATCCAGAACTGGTCCGGGGCAGGGCGGGCAGGGCGGGCAGGGCAGGCCGAATTTATACGGAAATAGCCGAACAAAACCGGTGATCCACGAAGCACTTATGCTAAGTACTCACATACGGTTTTACTCGATAGTTTTATTCCAAGTCGAGCAAAAACCACCGTGTAGACCGCAACCCTCACAGCTGGAAGGCTCGCATCGAGCCGGTTTGATCGAATTAAATATATCTAATTTCCTTCGATTTGGAGTAGAACTATCGAGCAATGCTGAATGTGTGGACGAAAGCCCGAGCCGTGGTTTTTACTCTACGTAATTGCTCGATCGAGCAAAACCGTAAGGCTCAAAACACACCGAAATGGCAGAGGCGAGGCGAGCAGTTTCAGTGTCATAATTATGATTTTAAACTTTATCTTCATTATTGTAATACGTAGTATCGCTTGAGAAATCTACGTCCGCCCGTGGACGTATACTATGTATTACAATAATGAAGATAAAGTTTACAATCATATTATGACACTGAAACTGCTCGCCTCGCCTCTGCCATTCCGGTGTAGATCGGCCCTAAGTGAGTACTTAGTATTAGACTTAGTACTATAGTAATACGTAGTAACTCAAACTTCGGCTATATTCGTATCCATTCGGCCCACCCTGCCCCGGGACAGTTCTACATACCGTAAACGCTATAAGATTAACCTTCAATTTAATGAAGAGTATGACAGATAATGTATGATAATGTGTCAAAATTTTAAAGCAGTCTGACCATCTTCCTAAAGTCGATCTTCTTGCATCATTATGTCCGTGGACATGTGCTCTTCCAGCATAATCAAACGTTATTTTCGCTAACGCCCGCGCCAGTACAAATCACTGCGGGGCTAGCCAAGTGGCAAGCGATTATCCTAAACGGTAACGCTAACGCCACAAAATGTATGGGATTTTACATTACTCATTAGTATTCGCTAGCGAAGCGATGACTTATATCAAATCGCATACATTTTGTAGTGTTGGCGTTAGCGTTTACGATAATCGCTTGAAACTTGTCTAGAGCCGCTGATGTATGTTTCTTATAATATTATATATCTAGAACAGTCATCTTGTAATTCTTCTAAATTTTACAAATTATTGGAATTTTAATATTATATATTATTTCGTGATAACATCTGCTTTAAAATACAAACTTTAAAATGCTAGTCAAAGGCAGCAATATGCTTAAAGCTTCCGCTGTTTCAGAATTTATTTTAATACAGGGCTTACAATATTTAAATACTTGTAATGTTTCTATGTCTAATTCTACTGATAATACTACTTAAAAAATAATTTGGTCCCACATTTTATCAAGACATCTCTTGATATCGAGATCGGCTGTAAGACACTATAAATAATAATAATTTTGAGTATTTCCTACGCCAAACACGTACAAATGCCTAATATTTTGATAGCCATTTCTTTTCATGTTTCGGTGTCATCAACTTTTTTCTGCGGCTTTTTGTTGTCTCCATCAGGAAGGCAAAATGCGAATATGCCACCGGCTGAAACAGTGAAAAATTGCAATGTATTTTATTACGAGAATAACGATTAAGAAGATTCTAGTTATATTACAAGTTCAAACACTTACGGATTTTGTCGCGGAGCACTTTTAATAATCCCGAGTCGGGATTTAACGTCGGGATTAATAAAAGTGCTCCGCGACAAAATCCGTAAGTGTTCGAACCTTGTAATATAATGACAAATACTCTCGTAAACCTAAGAAATCATTAAGATTCTGGTTATAATAATCACTTATAATGTTTAGAAACTTAATAGTCAATCATAACTTTCTTTAGGTTACTTAATTAAAGTTAATTATACTGCAGTCTACCACGCTAACCTTTCACAGACTTCACGTACTTCTTTTTTGAGAATTATTTAAAAATATATTTCATCCCCTGAAGAGGCCTTAGGTACACTTACAACATGCTTAGGCATATTAGGAAGTATGCATATATAACACCATAAGTTAATTAAACAATAAACGTACCAAAAGTTAAAGAAGGAAACATGTAAAAGGCTGCTTCGCAATCGGACACCATCATATTCTTTAGAATATTGATGCCCAGCACTGAACTGCCTCGACCCACCATGAGAGTCAGGCACACTGCCATAGCCCTGAAAAATAAGTTATATAAATAAGTTTATATCGTCCATTCATTAAATAATTAAGTGAGGTCCGCAACTCCGTTGCGCCAAAATGGCACAGAAACATTTTCCGCAACAAAAACTATCCTATGATTTTCCCGTCTCGCAGTCTCTCTCCATCTCGGTTCAGCCGTTTAAACGTGAAGTGAAACAGGTGATAGACGGAAAAACTTTCGTATTTATAATATTAGTGATAAAATTGATAAGGTTAACCTACCGTCTGTAAGTGTTATAGAATATCATCCAAAAGCAGTTATAATGGCTAAACATAGATATAAAAGTGAAGCTGAGACTCACTTTACGTATGTTGGGAAGACTTCGACGCAGATGGTGGAGATGTATCCGAAGTTGAGAACGGCGAGGACGTAGCCGACCAACAGGACGGCGTTGAGCTGCCAGATAGAGCTCAAGTTGATGCACAGACCCGCCGCACCTGCGAACAACTGAAGTATAATGCTATATTAATACGAGGCAAAATCTATTAGACTCGTAGATTTACGATGTGCCTCCTAAAAAGGGAATTGTTATATTATATTGTTAAACAGATAAATGTTGTATATTATGTTACGCTCAAAGATCGGAAACGCTCAGTGAGCGGATAAATAGCTCACAACGCGTCGTGCTCACAGTGAAACAGCCACGACGCGAAATTCGCGTTGTGGTTCTAATGAAAACGGCCACGAAGCGTTCTGGCAATAACAAAAAGACCATAACGCGTTCTGAACATTAATTATTTTTACCATAATATCGCAAATGTTAAGGTTTAAGGTTTTAAGACATATTTTATTCTCATAAGAATTTACATAAATTCACTTACATGAGAAAGACAATGAAGTAAGAAGATACAAACAATGTAAGATATAGTAAACATTACAAATTACATCGAGCGAGCTAAGAATGTAAATGAAAAAAATGTTAAAAAATAGTTAAAAATTTGAATCCCTAATAGTATTAAGTGAATTATAAGTATTATTGACAAAATATTTACAATAATATTATTTTGTGTTCAGTAATTTGTTACTTCATATTATGTTGTTCTTTAGTATAAAGTAATCGGATCTCAATAAATAATAAAAATATAGTTTTATTTTAATTAATATAATCTAAATATAATACTACTAGTTGATACCCGCAACTCCGTTGCGCCAGACAGACAGACAGTAATAATATTATTATTTATTACGGACAGTATGAAATTATGGATATTTTATAAATAATAATGATACTTAAACACGTTATGTAGTAATTTAGTAACAGAAAAAAATATTTTATAGTACGCGTGGCAATCTAAATATAATCTTCCATATCTATGGACGATTAATCTGTGGAAATATGTGCGTGGTGACTAAAGGAAGATCTTCCGACCGAGCGAGGTGGTATGCCCGGTCAGGCCGAAGCGAGCTTGATACATTTCAGCTGTTCTATATATACCGACGCGCTCAGAAAACTTCGATAGCGCGATGCGGGAATGTTAGGCGAATTGTGGGTACCGCTACATTACTCCCCCCCGAAGACCGGAGGTCGAATCTTGAAGTCTTGTCGCTTGAGTCGCCAGTGCCAGAGAGTTCCTGTGAGTCGGAACTGTTGCAGTGAGTCCCAGTGAGTTGGAACTGTGAGCTGCTGCACGGGATCCAGTGAGTCGGATAGCTGCCGTGCGGGGCCGATGTTATGTGCAGACCAGGAGAGATGTGCTCTGCTTGCTGACCGGTCGGTGTAGTGAGAAAGCCCGATGATGCCAATGCGCAGTCGCCCAGGCCGCGGTACATTGCGGCTAGTGGACGATGTACCCGATGAGGCGATGTTGGCTGGCGCGGTGCGAAGGGGCGGGGAGTCATGTTGATGAAGAGAGGCGTGTTCTGTCGAGGGTCACCAATGTGGAAATATATGCGTGGCGACCAAAGGAAGATCTGTCGTGTCTGTTTCACTGTGACCAAAACGCGTTGTGAGCTATTTTTCCGCTAACTGAGCATTCGGTCTTTGAGCGTACCATAGACATAAAGAAAAATTTTAAAAGAATTTAGAAAGAACTAAGAAGGTGAATAGGTAAATTAATCATTGGGTAGTACCTGAATAGCGATTAACATTCTTTTCCTTCCGACGACGTTTATGAGCGAACTGAGACCAATATTCAAGGTAGCCAGTATAGTGTTGGTCCCGAAGACGGCCATCATTGCATACGAGTCTAAGCTACAGTCCTGATTCTGAAAATAAAAAAATAATAGGTTTAGTTAAAATAAGCCAAAATGTCCGTTAAAAAATAAAATATTTCTAACTCTTTGGACTCCACACAATATAGAATATATAAAATCAGGGATTCGACATTAAGAATTTATTATTAGATACCTAATAATAAGTAATAAGAAATTCTTAAGCCGAATCCCTGATTTTTACCTAAAGCGCGTCACAGACAGAGCAGGTAATGTAAAGTAATGTAAATGTATATTATAGCACGATACATCTCAATACATCTCAATTCATCTTTCTATAGAAATCGTCAGGAGACCACACACAGCAGCTATAATGTATATTTTTACATCTTCGTATCTTAAGATACCGAGCTATATGAAAATATACATTTATATTTTGATACATCTAAATACATCTCAATATATTTCTGTATATTACGATACATCTCTTCTCTTCATAGGGTGTTCAAAAATTTCTGTGATTATATTATTATTATGAACTAGCGACCCGCCCCGGCGTCGCAAGGGTATAAAATATATATAGCCACTGAAAAAATGATTAAAATCGATAGCATATGATCCTTCACGTGCTCTACTTCTTATCTGTGCCAAATAACATAAAAATTGCTCCAGTAGTTCGCGAGATAAGCGTTTTCAAATAATTTCCCCCGTTTTTTGGAGTGATGTGGCGGTACCCACAATTCGCCTAACATTTCCGCATCGCGCTATCGAAGTTTCGTAGAACGGCAAGATATATTTTTTAGACGTGGGAGAGCCATGCTTCGGCACGAATGGACCGGCTCGACCGGAGAAATACCATGTCCTCACAGAAAACCGACGTGAAACAGCGCTTGCGCTGTGTTTCGCCGAGTAAGTGAGTTTACCGGAGGTCCAATCCCCTACCCTATTCCCTTCCCTACCCTCCCTTATTCCGTTCCCTTTCTATCCTTACCTTCCCCTATTACCCTATTCCCTCTTAAAAGGCCGGCAATGCACCTGCAGCTCTTCTGCTGCTGCAAGTGTCCATGGGCGACGGAAGTTGCTTTCCTTTATATATATATATATATATATATATAATATATATATATATATATATATATATATATATATATATATATATATATATATATATATATATATATATATATATATATATATATATATATATATATATATATATATATATATATATATATATATATATATATATATATAAAGTGGGCTTCGGCCTGACCAAGCATGCTATCTCGCTCGGTCGGAAGATCTTCCTTTTTGGCCGCCACGAACAACGTTAAAAGATATTCAAAAAATAATAAGCGAAGGTAAGCACTACTCACTACATCGCTATAGAAGCCAAAACTGTGGTTAGTTTTTTGTCTGTGTGTCTGTTTGTTCCAGCATTACAAGAAAACTAATGATCCGATTTGAATGTGATTTTTGCAGATATATCCCCCTCCCCCACCCCTCTAAGGAGACAAAAGAGGGGGTCCGGTTTTGTATCAAACTTTTTTCATTAATGGAGTTACTTCATGTTATTAACTGTGTTTCCCAACTTAGCATCTGGTGAATAAAATCCCCCCCCCCCCACTCTTAGGGGATAAGATATTAAAAGGGGGTAAGATTTTGTATTAACTGATAAAGTAGAAATACTTTAAATGGCAAAACAACTTTTTTCGGGACAGCTAATTTTATAATAATATGTATAGATGATAGACAGAGACACACGGTGTTACCACCTCAGCACAGCACTTCACAGCAGGCACTGCAGCCTGCAGGCAGTCTGTTCCCCAGAGCCTTAATTTTCAATCAAATATCTTCAATTCACATCGTTCTGTTATGAGCACATATTGTAACATTTTGCGCGCATCAAAATCACAATCCGAATCATTTTCTGATATACTATCTAGTAAATCTAATATCAAGTAACTCGAAGGGTCCATAGTATTACGATTTACGATATTAAAAATATAAGAACAGCCTGTATAACACCTCAGCAGCTGAAATGTGCGTCAAGCGGGGCGGCTACCATTGAAATGTAGCGAAAGATACATTGTAGCGAAAGATACCTGTTATGTGTTTAATAGATTAATATAATGTAAAGATGTATATCCCGGGATGTAATGTACATTAATATACATTACCAGCTCTGTGTGTGACAGCCTTAACAGTTGTTAAATTATAACATTCATATATTTCTAAAAAGAGATATATATATATATATATATATATATATATATATATATATATATATATACATATATATATATACCAATCTACATAATAATACTCGTGTTTATTGTGATATTAAACAAAACAAACTTGAATGAGCACTATCAAAATTAAACTTTAGTCACTTGTCAGATAGCTTATCTGATTCTGCGGTATTTACTTCTAACGTAATTTTACTGGGTAAAACTAAAAAGACAATTAAAAAGTATGCTGCATATTTAGCTCTTTAGTGAATTCTTCAAAATGTATAATAATGTTTTAATTTTTTTGCAATGTTGGTCATACTAACTACTAAAGTTTTGTTGTTACTATTACATGGATTATAAGCATCTCTAGATATTTTACAATGCAAAAATGTCAAAGTATTGTACCTTGACATCCACTTTTACTTACTTCAGCCTCAACTGCAACAGCAGTAGCATTCTGTGACGATCGTATCATGTCACACATCTTGAAATCCTTATCACCATTCCTTATGGATGTCATCATGGCATCGGCTATGAATGGCAGCCACACAATGAAAGGATTTATCCTGAAATTTGCCATAATCGCGACGTTAATAATAATTCAAAAATTATTATGCTCATGTATCATTATTATTATATATTTAGTAGTAGCTATACAAAAGACTAGTTTTATCCATAAATTAAAATACAATAAAAATAATGATCAACAGATTATAAAATTTGCAAAATCAAAGATCACGTCTTGACACGTGATCTCTGATAAATGATAACAGTTCAAAGAACGACTTCTTTGAAGATAATAAAATGTAAGATTTAAAAAGCATCATCATTTGACCGATTGTTTAAAGCCCAATTACTAGAAATATTATAGATAGTGCAGCGCGCAGGTTTTAACCTCCGAAAATTGTTATAGTGAATGAATTTTATTTGAGGTGTCATTTTCTTTTTTACTATGAATTGCAAAGTTTACCAAAAAAATGTTTGTGCTTTTAATTTTTTTTTAGAAAAGTAATTTAAAATAATATTTCCCCATATAACACCAGTCAAGAAAAAAAGGAGCGCCATTTATCCGCTGTAGGTACAATAATTAGGGCCTGTTTCACCACTTCATGACGGATGTCTGTCCGTCTGTCCGTCTGTCCGTCTGTCCGTCCGTCCGTCCGTCCGTCCGTCCTGGTTGTAATGTTGCAAGCTGTTGCAAGTAACTAATCCTGTATGACATCACTTATTTATTGCTATACTGTATTATACTGTTCAGTAACAACTAAAGTTCAGTAAAATATGAACACACATTGAGTTGTGAGACTGTCTCAACAATTAATTTTAATTAAATGCTGGAACAGTAAAAACTATATCTGCCATTAGCTATGTCCACACTATGCGCTTTCATCTTCAATTTTCGTTATCTTCTTTCATTCAACTTTTTGCGCATTCAATAATTGAATGCTTCAACGAACGCAACGCCAACTGTCATTTTTAATAACAAAGCGAAAGTTTTGGATACGGACAGAGGGCAGGCGTCGCGGGCATGCCTCACGTTCGCTGTTGACTGCGCTATAACGCATGCCCTTGACGAACAGAAAAAGGCACAGTGTGGACAAAGCTAATGACGACTAGCAATAACAAGCGTACGACAAAAAAGTGACTACTTACCCGAAATAAACTATGATGAACATGATCGAGAGTAGGATAGTTTTCTTGAGTAAAGGAGGCTTCAATAGTGGCACGGTCTGGGATATGATTGATGCTATGAGTCCTTTGGTGGGTTTGCCAGATTCTTCACCTAGAGTTACTGACTCAACCTGAAAGTTTAGTTTTAAAAATTATACGTATTTTGACTTTTCTGTACCAATCATTGTTTGATGCAGTTTATAAACTAACTTCATCGGAAGGGCTAGCTGAACATATTATGTCAGTTGCCAATGCAGTTTTAAGTCTTTAAAATTAATTAACTATATAGCCAACCTTATATTCCTCTTTTGGTTTTCCGGTATTTATTGAGAATATGCCTCTCAGCACCTCCAAAGCCTTTTCTTCGTCTCCAATCATAACCAAGTACCGCGGACTTTCATAGGACAGGTACATACAGAGGGTCCCTATCGCACATGGTAACGCGTACACCAGGTTGAGTAGACGCCAAGAGTTAAAGGTTATGCCCAGAGTTGGTATGTCGTAAGAGAATTTCAACTGAAGAACTGGGACGGAGAGGACTGAAAACAATAGCCAAATAAGGTAAAAATTCAAATCAATAAAGGAAGAACCGTAAGAGATTTTAAGTAAGAGTAAGAGCTAAAAAGATTTCATAAAAACAAAAAATCAACACACATCATATACTAAAAAATTCAGCTTAGTTACCGTCAAGGTCTTACTTGCCATAGTCGCTGTACTTCCTACGAAGACGGTGCTTGTTAGAGCTACCATTTTAGATCTACAAGACTGTAGAGTGCATTCACTGAGCAGGGTTATAGCTAAGGCGTATGTACCAGCGACGCTGAAAGTAAACTAATTGTTAAAGTTACTGACAAAAAGAGTAATACAATACTTCATACAGGTTAAAAATTTACTTACGCAGATGATGAGATGAACTTCAAAACACTAAACACAATCCAATTCGGTGCCAATGTGTTAAGAGATCCAAAGATGAAACTTAATGTCATGCACCAGGCGAGAACTGTCGTTCTACCTCTGGTGTCCGCTAAATATCCCCATATGTGCGACGTGGCGATTATACCTAAAAATAATATTGGTATACCTTTAACAACAATATTGGTTAATTTGCTATTAGCCTTTGAATCCATTTACATAATACTTTAAAGGTGCAACTTACAAGTCTCATTTTAAATTCATTTTGAAGTGTAATCATAGTAATATTATATTAACTTCATACTAAGATTTCATATGATGATTGATTTTGATTGATCAGTGGTTTTTTTTTAGTACAAAGTTGACAGATTTCACTATAGTGCTATTTCATGTTTTAAACCTGTCTATTGTGCAGTAATACGAGTATATCTCGACCGTATGCAAATACATCCCGTATAAATTATAATACTGAGCAGTATTTACACGGGTCTACGATTGTACTTATAAATATTGTTAAATTACAAAACATGCACTGGTTATTTTATGGTCCCATTTTATTTTTTTAAGGCAGGAATAAGTTTTATATTATTAGGTATTCTAAATCCCTTTAAGTGTCAATTCAGATTGCAACGCGACGCGTAGATGCATTTCTAAATTTATTATGGACTTGACAGATTCGCAAGACGTCTTCGGTCTCACGCGCAATTAAAATCTGTCAAATCCATACAAAAATAGAAATGCAAATACAAAAATTCAGACCGCAACGCGACGAGGCGAGGCGAGGCGTGGCGCGGCATTAATTGTATGAATTTGACAGATTTCAATTGCGTGAGCGCCGCGCCTCGCATCGCCTCGTCTTGCGCGAGACGTCTTGCGAATCTGTCTAATCCATGTAAAAGAATTTATGTATTTACGCGTCACGTTGTGGTCTGAATCAACCCCACGAGTCCGCACTGGGCGACACTATGCAGCAACGGAACGACGCGACACTTCACCTTCGGTGCGGCTTAGTTCATACGATTTCATACGAAGAATATTTGACTGTGAAGTGTGCCAGTGTCGCCTAGTGCGGTCTCACCTTTCGTAGTTATATACCTAACACAGGCACAGCGGCCATGAGCCCCTGCTGCGGCACCGTCGTCTTCAGCTCGCAGGCGCTGGCGGGCACCAGGTACGACACGGAGAAGATCTCGAAGGTCATGCTCAGGATCACACTTATCGTCGCCAGCGTCAGCACCACGTTGAACTTGCCGAAACCTGAAAGGAAAAGTACGACCTTTAACAAAATTTTTTATTGAAGAATTTTTGTCTATAATATAATTTTGATATTATGGTAAGTATAAATAAAATATAGCTGATGTAATTAAAATTTACTATCTAATACTATCTATAATTCATTATCAGCAGCTGGCTCGCTTGTGATTTAGGGCTTGACTTAGCTCCCACATCCCAAATGGACGGCGCATGGTAAAACTTGTATAAGCTTATATTGCGCCGTATAACATGTTTTTGTAATTTTTATTGATAAATAAAGGTTAAAAAAAAAATATATGTTAACCAATTTTCTCTCAGGATTAGATTACTATTAAACTTTTATCCATACTTATATTATAAATGCGAAAGTGTGTCTGCCCGTCTGTCTGTCTGTTACCTCTTCACGCCCAAACCGCTAAACCGATTTGGCTGAAATTTGGCATGGAGATACTTTGAGTCCCGGGAAAGGACATAGGATACTTTTTGTCCCGGGAAAATGTACGGTCCCTGCGCGATTAACGAGTTTTGGCGCAACGGAGTTGCGGGCGTCATCTAGTTCGACTCTATTCACGTAGGTGTACCTATAGGTGCTGGATAATCTTATAATTTAAATCATCATTCTAGGCATTACAGTATAAATTAATTTGTTGTTGCTTCACTCTGAAGAAACTGTAGTTATAAATTCAACGTAGGTCTACTGATAAGCTTCTTATCTCCATTACTGTTCTTATAAAGTCGGTTATGTCAGTGCCGTCCTTGCCTTAATATAAGTTTATTAGTTCATTACCCTAATAATTATGCCATATTATACCATATACCAGTGCTACAGTTTTTAGTCTAGGTTTCCGTAGTTCTAGCACTACACACAATTTACATCTTTAGTATGTAGTGTCATAGAGAATATAATCACTACGTTTCGTAGTGTCATGTAGTGTAATTTTACTATAGATCCTAACATTATTATAAATATGTCTAATTTAAAATATCTCAAATCTGGGTTATACAAAAATATTACGTTTCCATAATTTCCATTACACTTTTATGCTTTAGTCCCCAAACCCTGAATTTACACAATGTAGAATGTATTTGCACGACCGGAAATGCAATCGAAAGCTAGTTACAGAAAAATGCAATAATTAAAGCCAAATTTCTTGAATCAATTTTTTTTTTAATGAAATAAGGGGGCAAACGACCAAACGGGTCACCTGATGGAAAGCAACGCAGCATCAGAAGAGCTGCAGGTGCGTTGCCGGCCTTTTAAGAGGGAATAGGGTAATAGGGGAGGGTAAGGATGAGATTTGGGAATGGAAGGGAATAGGGGAGGATAGGGAAGGGAATTGGGCCTCCGGTAAACTCACTCACGCGAAACACAGCGCGCGCGGTTTTCTGTGAGAACGTGGTATTTCTCCGGTCGAGCCGGCCCATTCGTGCAAAAGCATGGCTCTCCCACGTATAAAAATTTATGCATAAAATTTCAATCAAGGTTTATAAGGTCAATAATATTAACGTTTAATTTCCTAAAACTATTATTATTTTAATAATCATATTATCCGATGATTGAGTAGGATCAATCTTGTACATTAGAGATCGATCGTCAAATTTACAAGATTGCTCATTAGAATGCAGTCAGAAATATCATTCTTTATTAGGGTTCCGTACCCAAAGGGTAAAAACGGGACCCTATTACTAAGACTTCGTTGTCTGTCTATGTCTGTCATCAGGCTGTATCTCAAGAACCGCTACAGCTAGACTTCTGAAATTTTCACAGATTGTGTACCTATTATCTGTTGCCGCTATAACAACAAATACTAAAAACAAAATAAAATTAATATTTGAGGGTCCCATACAACAAACGTGATTTTTTCGGCCTTTTTCGCTCTATATCAATAATGGTAAGAGGTAGGCACTTGAATTTTTCACACATTCTTTATAATATGTGCACTTTATTATTTAATAAGTAATTATGATAAAATAAAATTAAAATTTAAGGAGGGCTCCCATACGAAAAACACAATTTTCAGCCTATTTTTGCTCTATACGGTACGGAACCCTTTGTGCGCAAGTCCGACTCGCACTTGGCCGATTTTTTTTTAATATGTATTTGTTTACAACTGAATGGACTTTAGATGATCGCGTTGTTGCTAACATCAATTTGCGGTGCGAGCGGTCGCGCGCTAGCAATTGGTCGTGTCAAAAGTCGCCCAACTCAATGAAACCAATGGAGACAATTAATATCGCTCCCTGGAATATTCTGGAAGATCAGCGGCCATATTGGATTGCAGTTTCTAAAATTGAGCGAAACCGTATGTGAGTACTTGTGTGACTGTGGCATAACACTCAAAACGAAATAAAACCGTTGACAATAATTACCTACAAGTGTACTTATATACCTACAAAATTGAGATTCGAATACATGCGTAAAGTAGGCATGTATTCTAGATTCGGGTCTCATTTTGTAAACTCGTGGAAAAAATTTTTGACACAGAAGTCAGAACTTACTCTTGCAACTAAAATTGCTCAATTCCAGTCAATTCTCGTCAACTATGACGTCGCGACTACATCAAGCAATTTGCAGCAACAAGCAGCAATATTGCGCAATACAATTGCCTGGAATTTCCAAGCCCATCGGATATACGTCAATTCGTATCTGCGACATTAAGCGATATGCAATGTCGCCGAAATAATTGCCGTAATTTATTGAAATTGCTCCATATTGCTCCACTTATTGCTCCAGATCGGTCCATTCTCGTCGCCGAACAATTATTGCTCGTGTAAGCGCATCTTTAGTGTCTATTTTTCGTAGCATAGAACATATAGCAACAGCAAATATACAATATAGATACAATCGAAAAACATCAATAAACATCAAAAAAGCGAATTGCCTTCAACTTTTCAATTACTAAGTAAATAAAAAAAAAAATATATTATTTGGCACTATATGAAAAAAATATTTGGGTGTGGGAAAATATAACCTGTTAAAACTTCCTCAAAAGTCTGAATAATTTCATGTTATTATTTCAACCGGCATCTAACAATAGTCAAGGTCTAAGGTTAATATTGCTTGTTTTGTTAGACGAAATGAAATCGAGGACCCGGAATCTTATATAATATTATTTACAAACGAGCCATTGTAAAGGTTTAAAAGAGTGAGGGCAAAGAGACTACCACAAGGCAGTTTATTTGCCCTTTCCTCTTTTAATTTTTATTAATTTTTAAAACTATATATAGAAGTTAAACAATTAACTCCATCATTAATTTGTTATTACTATCAATAATATGAAGCAATTTTATAGATTTTATCCAATTTATCGCAGTCTGTAATAAAAGTATGAGATCTGCTGCAGGCGTTGCGTATGTTGTTCTGTCTTTTTAAAAGTTACTAATTGTGATTAGCCAGAAAATAGGAATACTTTTTGATTGGGTGTTGTAGCCTGTAGGTGTAGTCTTGTCAAATATCTATTTTACTTCACTAGACTGACCTTGATCAAATTAAGCACAGTCGTAGAGTAGTCTAGCTAATCTAGTTGTAAAAAGCTGGCACTCAAGAACTACTTTTTACAGAAAAATAAATTATGTTTCTGTGGTATGTGCTTAAACTCCCACAAAGTTACGGGCTACACGTAGATTCTAGCGTAACGTAAGTAGAATCGTAGATAGATTCGTACTAGTTGTATCTTAAGAGAATTTGGGCAGTATTGCACATGTTTTTTAATAAAAAAATAAATTATTAAAACAATTTACACACTTGTTGCATTTAATTAGTATTTAAGATATTATGTATTGCGAATTACGTAGTTAACACAAATGTCAGTTCATACGTAAACAAAACACGGCATATTTTGATAACGCTGCGTAACGCGATTTTGCTCAATGAAATATATTGTTATATTGTGAGGGTCCGTTGAATAAGTATATAAAGGTCAATATTGAACAGTCTGTAAATATTTAAATGCCCTCGCATCTCGGCGTTGGTCTTGATACCTTTCACCAAAAAGAGGAAGTTGGAGGGACTAAGACCCCCAACACTCTTCGGGAAAACTATTAAGTTTGCGAGTGAAGTCAAATATTTAGGAGTAATCTTAGACAAAGGACTCACTTGGAATAAGCACATCGAGTATATTACGATAAAAGGTAGATGTGCTTTGGGTTCCTGTTGGAAGCTTGTCAGCTCTAAATGGGGTATTAGGCCGAAGGCAATGCTATGGCTATATACAGCCGTAGTGTAAAAAAAGGCTGAACAAGTAAACGTAAAAATCTGAACAGCGTTCAGAGACTGGTTCCCTCGAGGCTCAGATCAACCTAACTCCGCTTCCTCTGCTTGTTCAGATGGAGGCCAGAAAGGCGGCGATCAGGGCAGGACAAAGTGGGCTTCCACCCCAATTAGACAGCTGGAACAGTCTCTTCGTGAATCACCCATCATAGGCATGTCATCAGATGTCATGATCAAGGTGCATAAGCTATGCACCTTGATTCGAAGCAATATCAGATTCTTATCCGCCAGGGGGGACTGGGAAGGAAAAATCCCAATTGATGTTCGCCCTAGCGATATAGTTTGGTTCACAGATGGATTAAGGAAAGACAAGCGTGCGGGAGCCGGATTCTATGGGGCAGGCCACCAATAGGCAAACATGCCAGTTTGGGGAGTTTGCGACAGTGTTTCAGGCTGAGGTCTTTGCAATCATCGGTTGCTTACAAGAAAACCTAGAGATGGCACTAGATAATAAAAATATTTTTATCTTCTCTGATAGTCAAGCTGCACTTAAAGTACTGACTGCTGCAGAAGTGTCATCGAAATTGGTTCTGGAATCCATTGAGACATTGAACATGCTAGGAAGGAACAACAAAATACGCCTAGTATGGGTCCCGGGCCACAGTAACGTCCCCGGTAACGAAACTGCAGACTAACTGGCTAGGCTTGGGGCCGACAGTCTCATATAATATGGTCCAGAACCGGTCTGCGGAATATCTCCCAGTACTACAAAGCAAGTGCTCGATGAATGGGTTCGCAAACTAAGCAGAAAGCAATGGGTTGAGCCCCCTGGCCTTGAGCACTCCAAGGCACTAATTTCTGGCTTCAACAAGAAACTGTCAAAAATAGTGCTCACCGTGGGTTATGGCTAGGAATCAATTAAGAATCCTCACCAGAAGCCTAACTGGGCACTGCAAGCTCAATAAGCACCTTAACAGAATAGGTGTTAGTAGCTTAACGACTTGCAGATTCTGCGAGGAGGAGGATGAGACACCTATCTTCTCCTTGACTGTCCTGCTGTACTACAGAGCAGGAACAGGCATCTTGGTTGCTACGAATACTCATCCACAGAAGAAATTCGAGGCACCAACCCCAACCACGTCGTTCAATTTATGAGCTGCATTGGATTGGGGACGGTACTCTAGTGCGAAGGAGTCACAATAGATCCTCAAGGGTCGCAGTGACATCAGGGCTACTTAACCTGCCTTCAGCAAAAAAAAATATCTCGGTGTGCCCCGGCCCTAAATGTTAATATGACAAGTTTATCAAGAGCTCGTACGTTAAATTCATTTTAGCAGCTTTATTAGTTTTTTATTCAAATGTTACAAATACGCATTTATTTGGTCTTCGAACAACTTCGTCGAATCAATAACTAGTTTCAAACTTCCTATATCAATAAGCATTGCTGTGATTACAAAGTTTCGTAGCTATTATTTTAGAGTTTCTCTTAAATTTTGGCATAATTACCTATTAGGTATCTAGAATTAACTCGATTTTTGAATAATATACGGACTTGCTTACACAATATTTTAAACCAAAACTGAAATATCCTACTATATACCTACAGTCATTAATTTATAATGTTTTAATTTAAGCTGGTAAAGAACTCTCGTCCACATCAGTACAATTATTTTGGAAATTATGACAATTGCTATCTGCTATTCTATCTGCCAACACGCAAACGGACCAGCGTGGCAGTTTACGGTCCAAATCCCCCCAATATGACTGACCCTGGGGGAGGCCTTTGCCCAGCAGTGGGACAGCATAGGCTAATAAAAAAAAAAATGCCAATTGCTATCGCTGTTTTCCTTTTTTATTAATCTAATCAATATTTAAGTTAAAAAATCCATCATCTTCATCTATATATATAAAACTCAAAGGTGACTGACTGATTGACATAGTGATCTATCAACGCACAGCCCTAACCATTGAACGGATCGGGCTGAAATTTGGCATGCAGGTAGATGTTATGGCGTAGGCATCCGCTAAGAAAGGATTTTGATAAATTCCAACCCCAAGGGGTTCAAATAGGGAATGAAAGTTTGTATATAATAATACTTCTTAACGCGAGCGAAGCCGCGGGTAAAAGCTCGTACTTTATAAAAATATTACGCACAACATTTCGAAAACAAGACTCATCAAGACATCATTTAAGTCCTATCGAGGACGTTAGACTGGAAATTAAAATTCTAACTTCCATTAAAAGTCCACCAAAAGCTTCTTTTCTCTAATTTTTCCTTACAAATAAGCACTCACCTGCCAACGTCAGAGCATCCTCGAAGTCTACTTTGATTTTCGCGACCATTTTAATTTTCACTCACTTTCTAATTCATAAAAAAAAAACTAATCGAGGCACGCGGCCAGCGTCGTCGCCGTCGGGTCACACAGTGATACGAGCGAGGCGCTCCGCATCTTATTATAGTGTTGCTATTTATTCGCATGCTGTATCATCTTATTGACGATTATTTAATTAGTAAAATAGTTCAAATACGAATGAACTAAGAGCAAACAATTGCCGAAAGAAGTTAAGAGATCACTTAGTGCACACAATTACTAAACAGAAGCCAAGTACAATGTTTTGTTTATCATAAAATATGTGTTGTGATCGCGTTTGGGCTTCTCTTTTTCGCGTCTGGCCACGACTAGTTTGGCGGAATAGTGATGACTGATGGATAAATAGTTCCTATTGGCGTATAAAATTAAGCAAAGCTGGGTGATTTTATATTCCGTTTGAGAAACAAGCTATTTAATATTTAATATTAATTATAAGCGGAATAATATTATTATCATAATATATTTAAAAGTTCAAGTATCAAAAACTTGCTTTAAATCCTGCCGCAGGGATGTCGGACATAGATTTAAATCAATGGCGTTGGATATTTTATTTTATGGAACTTCTTAGCCCAGCCGCACATTGTCCGAATTCTGATCAGAAACAGTTGAATTTCGCCGGACCGCCACCCCGCACACTATCCGAAATATCCTTCCGGCGAGTTCGAGCTCACTCGGCTCAGTACAAAATGTAAGAGACAGCGCGGACGTTCAACTGTTTCTGATCAGAAATTTCGGACAATGTGCGGTCGGGCTTATAGTATATATAGGGGAAGGTGGTAATTGTGTAGTCACTCGAGCGTCATGGAGACCTAGTAGGTAGTAGGTATTAAGTAAAACTGATAAAAAAATAAGAGCGTTTTTTATTATAGCGTTGGGTTCAAAAACTGCAGCCATTTTAAAGTTTTGAAAAAGAAAATATTATATTCAGATAATTGCTTATTTAGATAATAAATATATTTTAGCCAACAAGGACTAACTTATTTAGTTTAGTGCAAAATAAAATATCTGCAAAGCTTACTTAGGAAAATATGAAGCTTTATTTTTTTATATTTCAAAATGTCCCTACAGGCTTACCTAACCTTTGAATCGTCAGTGCTTTATATGGAAGCTTCTTTGGGGTATACTAAACATCCTCTATCTTAATCTGACAGATCCGATGACATTTCAATATTTAAAAAAAAATTAACCCACCACGTGGGAAATCTGATTTCTATACCATGATAACTAGACACACGTCGAAAGCCTACACAAGCTTAATCTGACACGCTCGAGCTTATCCCGAAATCCCCTCTTCCCCTCCCCAACTATTATTAAAGAACCACGATCAATGAATAACAATATTATGATTATTCAGGTAAATATACAGTATATATTATTATTATACTTGTTAATAGAAAGTAGAAACGTCCAGAAAATTCTAGCAATAACAATATTACTCGTATGATATTAATTGGAATTTAAACTATTCAAAAGGAACTACCTTTATATTAGATACTGTACTTACCTACTTTCACATCTACAGGGTGTGACAAAAATAAGTGATAATACTTTAGGGTGTGTACGTGTTCCTTGTAGAGAGTTCACTGTGAAAGTAGCAGCGCTGAAAGACCAAAAATTTTTTTCACTTTTGTATGAGAAAACTCGTGACGCTCGGGCCCTTGCCCATACAAAAGTGAAAAAAAAATTTCGTCTTTCAGAGCTGCTACTTTCACGGTGAACTCTCTACAAGGAACACGTACACTCTAAAGTATTATCACTGATTTTTGTTACACACTGTATACCCAAGCAGCAAAACAGTCGAATAAGGATTTTTTTACTCAGCCTTTAATCGTATAAGAGCCGGGTAACCGTTCATAAAACACCCATTTATCGTATAATAGCGGTTATCTCGACTATTTGGCAATATTTGCTAATGTGTGCTTTAAGGACGTCGAATAAACGTTTACAGCACTATGTTTTAGCCCTTTTACTCCACCTTTTAGCAGATGCTGAATGAATATGGCTAAAATACTCGTTATTCGATCGTTTGATCTATAACAGTCGTATAATAGCTGTAGAATAGATGATTCGCTGAATTGGGTGCTCTTATACAGCCGTTACTCAGCTCTTTTATGTTTCTATAAAAGCTCTATAAACGCAATCGAATTGCTTATGGCAACATTGCTGCTGTTACTGCACGCTTATAGACTAACTCTTATAGTAGAATTAAAAACGTTCGTATAGGAACTGTAGTGTAATTAAGAGCTGTTATACGATATTTACGAAGCGAACCCTAAATCCTGTTATCATGGCGACACCTTGTGCTATAAATGTGGTGACCAGCACTCTTACTCGACTTTTAATGGAATAAGTTAGCTGTAACTGCAACTAGATTATCAATATGGACAATGGCAGTAAAAAAATATATTTTAAGTATATTTAATTATATTAATTAGTCTTCAAATTTAAGAAAATAGGCAGCGCATGAATGTTTATGTAAAAATGCCTTTGGGTTTATCAATAAAGCTTGTTGCGCATGATGTTTTGGAGTAGCTACACGAACAGAAAAAATAATCACATATTGATTTCTCAAAAACTTGATAATATAAATAAGGATTGAGATGTAGTTTAATAACTATAATTGTTTTACATTAAATTTATGTAGCACACAAGCTCGCACTCTTTACAGCACTAATTTGTCGAGTAAAAGCATTCTATTCGCTGTTATAGAACTAAAAAGGAGAATAAAAGCAATTCGTCTGCTATTATAGCACACTTTATCTGTATAATAGCAAATCAATTGCGTTTATTGAACTAAATATCCTATATACGCATTTTGGTTGCTCTTAAAACACTCTTAGTGTTTTCTACCACTTTTACTCAAATCTTACAGCATTTTTTTGTTGCTTACTCAGCGCTTATTCCACTTTAATAGGACTTTAGTCTGAATAATTTGCGCCTTTTTCGCGTCGAGTAAACGTTTACAGCACTTTTACTCGACTGTTTTAAGAACTTTTATAGAACTTAAAGCGAAAACAAGAACGTGCTCTCGACCATTATAGCACGTCCATTTGCTGCTTGGGTAGCTCCTTGTTGGTGCAACTAAAAACTGGAAAATAAATTTTCTTTCTTTGTATCAATGAAGTTTACTTTGTGTGTTAATACTGTTCAGATAAACATGCTCTTGAAGGTTTACCAAATGCATATTATATTCATTTGCGCAACGGGCTTGCAGGCAACATCTAGTTCAATACAATATGAGAATTAGACCCCTGTAGCTCTACCATGAGTTTAAAGCTATAGTATTAATTGTCGATACTCGATACCGACCATGTTAATTTTTAGTATGGCTATTTTAGTTCCGCAAGTGACCGCAAGAGGCGCTGTAAAATTTGGCATACTAAAAATTTACGTAGTTGGTATCGAGTTTCGCCAAATACTTTAGCTTTAAACTCATGGTAGAGCTACTGATCCCTCATCGTTATCTGATAATATTAGCTAAATTAATATTAAACTCAATAAGATATATTATTGCAATGTTTTCACGCTAGAGACATCACCGGCACAGATGGGAAACAAAAAGTTAGAGTCTTACTAATAAAAATTTCTTTATTTATTTATTCTTTATGTACAATTTTTTAAAACTAGCTTAATATACACTATACATTAATAGAGTACACAGGTGTGCATATCTCTAGAAGAGATCTCTGCCAGCAGACCTACAACAAGACATTGAGAAATGTAGAGACGTTACAGATAGTACACAAGTGAATAATTAAAACTTAATAAAACTAAACGTGCATCTAAACACCCGTTGAACAGTTGATTAGAGAAAAATTCAGTACAAAATGATTTATTGAAAGTCGGATTATCAAATCAAATCAAAATCTATATATATAAAACTCAAAGGTGACTGACTGACTGATTGACATAGTGATCTATCAACGCACAGCCCAAACCACTGGACGGATCGGGCTGAAATTCGGCATGCAGGTAGATGTTATGACGTGGGCATCCGCTAAGAGAAAGGATTTTGATAAATTCCAACCCCATGGGGTTCAAATAGGGGATGAAAGTTTGTATATAATAATACTTCTCAACGCGAGCGAAGCCGCGGGCAAAAGCTCGTCATTTATATAATTACTAGCTTTTTTTTTTTTTTTATTAAATAAGGAGGCAAACGAGCAAACGGGTCACCTGATGGTAAGCAACTATCGTCGCCCATGGACACTCGCAACATCAGAAGAGCTGCAGGTGCGTTGCCGGCCTTTTAAGAGGATACACCAGTGGCTAGAGAAATGACAAAAAAGTACGTGTAATATCTATAGCTCTCCCTTACCTCAAGCCTATACCGCAGAACGCGATACAGACAGTTGCAGAAAATCAACGATTCGTTGTCCCCTGATTCCTTCTCCAAAACTTAACCGATTTAAGTACTTTTTTCATTAAAGATTAAAGAAAGGCCTGAGCTGTGTTCCTAGCGAAATCTGTTTTCTGGATGTTTGAACACAGCGGAAAATCTGACCATTTTTTTTGGGTTTTTGAACGTTCATATCTTATTTAATAATTAAATTATGAAAAAAAAGAAAACATAGGGACATTGTATTAGTGGCCGTAGATATTCAGGAAAAAATATATAACTCTACTAGCATTATCCAGGGAGGAAACAGGGGACAACGTTTGTATGGAAAAAAGGGCGGTGTGGACTCCTCTTAAGAGGGAATACGCTCTTTTCTTGAAGGTTTGCAGGTCGTATCGGTCCGGAAATACTGCTGGTGACAGTTCATTCCAGAGTTTTACAGTGCGCGGCAGAAAGTTACGCGAAAAACGCACTGTGGAAGACTGCCACTCATCAAGGTGATGAGGATGGTATGTTTTTCGCGTGGGACGATAGCGAAAAGTTGCAGGTGGTATGATTCCGAATAATTCCTCAGAGCACTCCCCGTGATACAACCGATAGAGGATGCAGAGTGAAGCTACATCTCGGCGTAATTCCAGGGGGTCCAAGCTGTTTGAAACACTATGGCAGTCAACAATTCGAGCAGCCCTTCGTTGGATACGAGCCAGAGGGAGAAGTTGGTATTTTGGCGCCCCTGCCCAGAGATGAGAACAATATTCCATATGAGGCCGAACCTGCGCCTTGTAGAGTTGTAGCTGACCCGGCAAACGTTGTTTTGCCATAATATAAAGAATTTCGCCCATTATTTTATTGAAGTGACTAAATAAGTATGTCACCATAGCAACGTCCATCGCTATCTCGTCGCACAAACAATGGTCGCCGTCAGTCTCGAGTTGTAATAATTTACTATTATTTATTCAACAAATGCACTTATCAATATAAAAAGTACCCAGTAGCCGATTCTCAGACCCACTGAATATGTATATAAAATTTGGTTAAAATCGGTAAAACCGTTTCGGAGGAGAGTACGGTAGCTAACATTGTGACACGAGAATTTTATATATATAGATTTACTGTATGTGCTAGTAGCGCCCTCTACTCCGACCTTTATGTAATATATTGCGTATAGGTCTTTTGATCATTAGTTCACGAATCACGCCTCACGAGGTCGGCACGAGCCAAATTTTAACAATCATTGTTATCACAAATCAGAATGATATCATACTTTAATCACATAGTCCGTAATATAAACAATTTAAATAGAAACGATAAAAAATCTCATTCACAGCCGAACATATAACCTCCTCCTTTTTGGAAGTCGGTTAAAAAGCAAGACGTATAAAAACAATTAGCACACAGGACGCAATTACAACAAATAAGCCAATCACACTATGAGTTGGATGCCGCTTTACAAACATTTTTGAAGTTGGTGTTCAGAATTCTGCTGCGCCAATGTCAGTCCTAGTTAAGAAGAAAGGTGCCAAATCATTAAAAATATATATATCTCCAGCCGAACATATAACCTCCTCCTTTTTGGAAGTCGGTTAAAAAAAGAAAACAGATGTTGTAAAATTGAAATTTTGTGATACTTAATATAATGTATTCTGATGATCCTGATGCTTAAACATTTTATGTAGATATGTGCTTTAGGGTTTTGCTCCCGATTCCCGAATATGACAATATCCGACGTTACTACGACGACATAATAATATAATAATAATATTATTATCACGTACCTACGTAATATTAACACGTACCTCACTAGCTACTGTATAAGAACCATCCAACCTTATCATGTAGTTCCATTTGCTATCTTATTACTGTAAATATTAGGTCTCAGATCAATCCCGCAAGTCTGTTGCGCGAAAACTTGTTAATTGTTATCGCGCGAAAAAATATACATTTTTTCACAACAAACACTATCTTGTCTTCTTCCGGGACTCGAAGTATTTACATACCAAATTTCCTCAAAATCAGTTCAGCGGGTTAAACGTGAAGAGTTAACAGACAGACAGACATACTTACGCATTTATAAAATTTGTATGGATTATTTTCCGACCCAAATATCGACCAATAGAATTGCACCATTCGACGTCACGTGGTACAACCTACATGGTATTATACTGATTATTTTTCCGACCCAAATATCGACCAATAGAATTGCACCATTCGACGTCACGTGGTACAACCTACATGGTATTATACTGATAATTTTTTGAAAATTTTCTCTGGTAGTTGCTATATATAAAAAACAAATTCTAATTCTATTGGCCGACATTTGGGACGGAAAAATAATCCCCCGAATACCACACGAGCTTCAAAATTATCTGGCATTTCCCTCAAGGTTCCCTGCAAACAAATGAAGGAGTCAAGTTTTTCAGGTTAAAAAATCACGAGCGCGAAACCTATCGGGAAATACCCGATAATTTTGAAGCTCTTGTGGTATTATAAGTGATAATTTTTTGAAAATTTTCTCTGGTAGTTGCTATATATAAAAAACAAATTCTAATTCTATTGGCCGACATTTGGGACGGAAAAATAATCCCCCGAATACCACACGAGCTTCAAAATTATCTGGCATTTCCCTCAAGGTTCCCTGCAAACAAATAAAGTCGTCAAGTTTTTCAGGTTAAAAAATCACGAGCGCGAAGCGCGAGTGATTTTTCCTGAAAAACTTGTTTGCAACGAACCTATCGGGAAATACCCTTATACTTTTATACTCTACTATTATACTCCTTCATTTGTTTGCAACGAACCTATCGGGAAATACCCGATAATTTTGAAGCTCTTGTGGTATTATAAGTGATAATGTTACTAGTACTTAATTAGATTAGTGACGAATATTTTTCTCATCGACAACAATGTCAATTGTCAGTTCAGCTCTTTGGTGCCAATTTCTAGACTTTTATATGCTGAATAAGTTTATGTCTGAATTAAAATAAATAATACTAACAAATCGTTGAAATATTTATTTCATAAGTACATAATATAAACAACATCTTAATTAGCATCACAGTTTAGAGTAGGTAACTAGATATTTTCCCAGCGAGTTTACGTTAGGGCCTGTCCACATCTCCATTTCACGACATCGTCAACGTGGAACTGTGCAGTAACGTGGCACGGTACGTTGACGTGACGTGTAAATCTACGTCAACGTAACGTAAAAATGCACGTCTTTTTTCTTCTCTTTCTCCGTTTTTAACAATAGCAAAAGAAGAATACGTATTGTGCGGTCCACATCTAGATCTTCACTACAAGAATGTAGCAGTTTTACAAGGCATGGCGACGTACAATGTTGCTTTATCGTGACATGCATTTTACATGGACATGTGGACAGGCTCTAAGGGCCTGTCCACATCTCCAACTCCAACGGTGCGGTAACGTGGCACGCACCACGGTACGTAGATAATAGGTAGAATTTTACAAGGCACGGCGACGTGCAATATAGCGGATAGCAATTTTTCAGTGAAAAATATTTATTAATATTTTTCACTAAAATATTAATAAATTGCCTTTTAAAATTTATTTTTCTCCAACTTTTGAAAAAAAATTATCTGGCTTCAACTTCATACTAATCTGACCAATATTTCATAAGAAAATCGTTATTACTTCTAAACTATCACTTAGAGCATAGAAGTAAAGGAATTTATTGAAGATGAGCTTTTGCCTGCGGCTTCGCTCTCGTTAATAAGTATGAAAACCTCCTCTATATTTTTAAAATAAAAAAGAACCAGTTTAATGTGCTAGATTTTTCACAAAAAGCCATTAATTAAAAATATTTTTTTTTTCTTTAAACTTTGGATTTTCTATGTTTAATTCCCCGAAATTTATAACATAATATTGCCTATGTAAGCACTAAGCATAGTGCACAAGTTAAGCTATCAAATAAGAACTTTTTTATCTTCATAGGATATGTAGGGGAAATACGGACAAAATGAAAGGGTGTTTTGTTTTTCAATCATATTTTTTTATTTAATGATTTGAAACGATTTGCGAGCTATTCATAGCTAATGCCATTATGACGTCTATAAGGAATGGCGATAACTGATAACTGATAAGGATTTCAAGATGTGTGACAGGATACGATCTTCACAGAATGCTACTACTGTTGCAGTTGAGGCTGTTGTGAGTATAAACTATAAAGCATATAGAGTAGATGGTATATTATGCAAAGGAAAATATATTATACAAATATTAAACAACTCTTCTGAAGAAATAAAATGTTAAAAATAAAATGTGAAAACTGTGAAAATGAAAACTGTGAATGTGATTATGTGAAAATGCAAATCTTCACCATTCGATTTTTAAGAATTCAGACCTAAAGAAAAAACATACTTTTTAAAATTTTTACGCAAATTATAATATTATAAACTACGAAAGAATTTATAATTTAAATACCGCAGATTGCACACTAATTATTACCATCAGGTAAGCTATCTGACAGAATAAATTAATCTGTAAAGTGTAATGCTTATACTGCTATGTTACTATATATTATGCAGGTTTATTTATACAATGTGTCCCGACACCGGAGTCCGATCCTTTAATGTCATGATTTCAAATTGGCTCTCAAATTTTTTCTCTCTCGGGCTTTCGCACTAACTGACCAGAACTTATCATGTAAAGATAACTTTAGAGAGTTGAGAGGAGAGTCATTAAATAATGTCATACTTTAAGACCGAGAAAACACTTCAGATAACTTTACAAGCAAAATCTTTAGTTCTCTTTTGCTATTAATAGAAACAAGGCGTTTTCGTTTATCATAATCGACTCGAACTTGGCGGATTTTCATTAAATAGTGTTATGTTTTTCATAAAAACTGTCTAATATAATAAAAATAACATGTCGTATCTCAGGCCTCAGCAAATTATAACAGTGGTCAGTGACCAATTGACCATAATTCTAGTATTACTCCTAGTTTTGAAATCTTTGACCACACCACTTGGATAAGATTACTTCATGAACATAAGTCCAAACATGGCAGCATAATAAAAAAAATATATAGTTTTTTGTAATTCGCCTCGTATTAGACTGGTTTTAATATGAATTTTTATGTCACGAATCATGATTAAATTGATTTTTTATTACTCATGATGAAACAGTCATAATAATAATTAGCAAGTGTAATACGCGTTGCGAAAATGTTTGACAAAATGTATGTATTTTGTCCGCAATATATTATGAGTGGATTTTTGCGTATCTATATGTACGCAAAAATCCACTTAAATTGCTTGAGAAGTGAGCATAATTTCTATAAATCATTGCATTCCACGCACTGAACTCTGCAATGTGGGAATAAGCGTGGCCGCCACAAAGGAAGATTTTCCGACCGAGCGAGGTGTTACTTCAGACGTTGCATATATATAGCCGTTCACCGAAACTTCGATAGCGCGATGCAGGAATGTTAGGAGAATTGTGGGTACCGCCACAAACTGTCACCAGCAGTTATATTTCCAGACCAATACGACCAGCAAACCTTCAAGAAGAGAGCGTATTCCCTCTTAAAAGGCCGGCGACGCACCTGCAGTTCTTCTATAATGTTTCGAGTGTCCATGGGCGACGGTAGTTGCTTTCCATCAGGTGACCTATTTGCTCGTTTGCCCAATATTCTATTTTTTATAAAAATAAACAGTGTCAGGCCTCAGCGCAGTGTACTCTTATTATTATTGTAAGGCGGATTTGCGTCCGTGCAATGAGGTCCGCACCACCCTGTGCCTCAAAAACTTTTCCATAGCATATTGAATTTTTTGCTAAAGATTACCCAAGAACTCCTGTAACTTATTTTAACATAAAATAGCTTTGAGTTTTTCTTTTATTTATAAAAATGCTGTTTATTATATATTAGGTATATGTTGTTATTAGTTCTATAAGTTATTAATAAATTAGATTAACGTTACCACAAACGTCACTGTTGTGTTTTGTAAGAACTTCGAAAAATGCTACTTTTGTTTATTTTATTTTTTTTAATTATTAAGTATATATATATATATATATATATATATATATATATATATATATATATGTGTCGCAGCCGACTGGTTTAAATAGCCGTTCAATCAAACAGCTAGCCCTTTGACTGAACAACGCCATTCAATCACACGTCTAGCTTTTATATTGTATATTTTAGTCGCTCAAAGCGTTCAACACTACAGCTGATTCAAAAGCCGCCGTCTAATTGAAGTAGTTCAGCGCGCACCGCTGCGGCGCTAGGTGCGTTTTATTTACAATATGGCTTCAACTAGCAGGTGTTTGTTGGTGTTTGTGGTTATTTTTCGGAAAGAAAGTAGTTAATAAAAGTTACAAGTGTTATTAAAGAGACAAAAATTGTGGAGGCACATACGAGTGAATTAAAATTTCAACAAATATTCGAGGAGAAATTACGGGATTATGAAATGGATGGACGCAGCCTCCCGTGCCGTGATTGAATGGCGTTGGTCAGTCAAAGGGCTAGCTGTTAGATTGAACGGCTATTTAAACCAGTCGGCTGCGACATATATATTGTAATGGCGCTTACTGAAAACCAGCGTTGCGAACTGCGTTCGCAACAAATGCTGAGTAAGTGCCAATTTGGTAAGACTTATCTTAAAATGTTCTTGATTATTTCAATGTTCATCTACTGTTTTACCAAATAAAGATTATTTTCTTTCTTTCAAGAATATGTTACTGGTGCCTTTCAACTAATCATTATCTCTCAGGACTTGCATCCATGGTCAAGATTTAAATTAAAAAATCAAAAGTTTAAGACTCAAAATCTTAAATCCCAAGAACAAAGTAAAGTATGTATAAAGTACGGAATAAAGAAATAAAGAGAATAAAGGTCAATAAAAATATTAACAGAATTAACAGAATACTCTACCGGCGACCTTCATTAAATCAATATAGATGATAATAATATAATAGATCAACTTCCTTTCAAAGCATCGTCATAGATTATACTCTGGAACAGAGGGCATAATATCATTTATAAGCGTAGCGTGTTTTACCTACATCGAGAGTTACCAGTTACCACCAAACAACTACTAATTTACCTCAGACTTCGACGTGAGTTTCTCATGTTCCTCCAAGTATGACTTTAAATCCTAAACATAATAATAATAATTATTATTATAACTTACTCTGTAATATTATATTATTATCTTAGTTTTGATCCTTATTCTCGCAATAAGCCTAAATTACAATATAATTTATCAACGATTGCCTATCTAACGCTTATTTTTATTATGACTTTATTGCATTGGTACGTGACACAACGCTGGACTGTAAAGCATCGTCATGCGTCTACGTCAGCTAGCTCTACTTTTCTAATCTTTGTTTTTACACTTGTGGGATATGAACGTGGAGGCCAAAGGAAGATCTTCCGACCGAGCGAGGTGTTATGCTCGGTCAGGCCGGAGCCCACGTGATACATTTCAGATGTCGTATATATACTGACGCGCTCAGAAAACTTCGATAGCGCGATGCAGGAATGTTAGGCGAATTGTGGGTACCGCCACACACTTAATTTGTTCACACCCTTCTTTAAAAAAAACCGCTAAGTGCGTGTCGGGACTCGGGCCACGCACAATATAGGGTTCCGTTGTACCGCACACCGCTAGTTTTGGAAAAATTTTGTATACTTAATGAATGTAGGAGTACAATATATGTATAACGTGTTTTACACTACTAACAACATCATCTCAGTTACGTTCAAAGGAATTTGAACGAAAAATTATTCCTTTATACTTCTCCGAAAACAACTTTTTAGTTAATCAACTATAATTACTCAATAACGTATGAAGTCTTCTTAGCCGTGATAGTACGGGAGCCCTTGAACAAATTTTTTTTGATTACTATCAAGCTAATTTTTTGTGAGTAGTTTCATTTTGATAAGACGAACAACATTTTTATTTGCGAAAAATCTCGAAAGTGGTAGCTAACAGACATAGAAAGGATTTCATAATATTTTAACTTGACGGTCCTAAAATATGGATTGTTCTATTTGTAGGACAATGTTACTCTTAAATTATTTAACTATTCTTTGTTAGACCGACCGTAGATTCATTTTTTTTCCTCTTCACTGTTAGACCAAAACTGAATGGTTCCGTCGCTACAAACAAAATATAATAATTCCTAACTAATAAAAAAAATACGCAAATCGTTTAATGCTTAAGGGTAAATTACGGAATCTCCGTAGGGAAGGGGTTCCCTACGGAGATTCCGTAATTTACCGATTTAAAGCCTTATAAACTCAGAATTTGAAAGCTACAAAGTTATAATAAAAATACAGCAATAATCTTCAGTATATCAACATTCCTTTCCCGTTTTAAATTTTCTAATTTTGTTTATTATACTCATGATATCAGCTTCCAAAGTAAAACCAATTTATCAAAATTCAAGCATACATTCAGCATCTCCTTAGGATTTACAAATTACTTTTATTTGAAACACACGCCAATAGATCGAGAATATTATATCCATACTAATATTATAAATACGAAAGTGTGTCTGTCTGTCTGTCTGTCTGTCTGTTACCTCTTCACGCCCAAACCGCTGAACCGATTGGGCTGAAATTTAGTATGGATATACTTTGAGTCCCGGGAAAGGACATAGGATACTTTTTATCCCGAAAAAATGTACGGTTCCCGCGCGATAAACGAATTTTGGCGCAACGGAGTTGCGGGCATCATCTAGTGCTACATATTCCCCGTTTACATTTTTTTGAACTAAGTTAAGTAAAAAAATAGGGTTTTGGTGCGATCTCGGCAACGCGGCAAATGTATGGCCAAGGCCTTAAGGGGGCGACTAACCCTAAAGAGTCGATTTTATAATTCATTTTTATACTTGAAAATAAGCCCCGAATTGTTTAATTTTCTAAAATTAGATGCTACATTATATTTCCGAGAATTTGATCTGAGCAAAAACACGATATCTTAAAATTTTCTCGATAGAAAAAAATCACAAAGATGCATCTATTTTTCACGAATTTTTCATTTATTGCCATAACCGTGCATTTAACTACGTTAATATTTTAACACATTGTATAAAATTCTGTCATTGAGAGATCGACCTAGCGGATTTTTAAAATGTTGTACATTTATCGAGTTATTGAGAAAAAACTAATTTGGCGATGAATCCGCGTCGTTCTTTTCCACCTGGCATATGAAAGACGGGCGTGAGTGTGAAGAGAGAAGGACGATGTTTGGTTTTTGGGGCTAGTCGCCCTCTTAATGGTAAAATGCTATTATTGGGGAATGGGATGGCTTTTAGTAGTATGAGGTTGCCATCCTACTGGAGATGTTATTCCGTATTCATTGTAATAGTTGTTATCGTTACCGCTGGTTTCACTGTCACGAATTAGAGTTTAGACCATTTTGTCTAATCGTTCATCGCCCCTTGCAGCTTGCTCAGCAAACAACAGACTAATATTAGATAACTTTTGTGGTAGACAATTACCCTGAATATGATAAGAAATTAGTATCGAACATCAAATAGATATAGGTCAACTCAGTCATTCATTAATCATTATTCTGTTTTTCATTTTTTTTTCTAAATTAATTCATACGATTTTACGACTATGATTTTAATACGTCTCTTGTATTCAGACAGTGGGAGTACCCCATAAAGTTAATATACCTTATTAAGTTTTTTCTTTTTTTTTTTTAATGAAATAAGGGGGCAAACGAGCAAACGGGTCACCTGATGGAAAGCAACTTCCGTCGCCCATAGACACTCGCAGCATCAGAAGAGCTGCAGGTGCGTTGCCGGCCTTTTAAGAGGGAATAGGGTAATAGGGGAAGGTAGGGATGGAAAGGGAACGGAATAAGGGAGGGTAGGGAAGGGAATAGGGTAGGGGATTGGGCCTCCGGTAAACTCACTCACTCGGCGAAACACAGCGCAAGCGCTGTTTCACGCCGGTTTTCTGTGAGAACGTGGTATTTCTCCGGTCGAGCCGGCCCATTCGTGCCGAAGCATGGCTCTCCCACGTCTGTATATCAACTTTATGGAGTACCCACACTACACTCAAACTAGTGATATTTTTTGTCTCATTCGAATGAAAATTCCAGTTTTATAAAACGAAATAAAGATTTGTCGGTACATAATATATTACATTTCTGTGACCATAGAAAAGTGTGGAAAAGCCAATGATGTTTATAAGAAACAAAAAAACGATTTCTTTTTTATGTTTTACAAAGAACCATAAAATAAGCTATCATTCTTTCATTTACTGTCTTCAAAAATAGATATTTAAATCTTATACATAAAAATCTCTTGTCACAATATGAGTTACTCTACTCCCCCGAAACGGCTTTACTGATTTTACCAAATTTTATATGCATGTTCAGTGGGTCTGAGAATCGGCTACTGGGTACTTTTTCTATTGATAAGTGCATTTGTTGAATAAATAAAAGTAATTTATTACAACTCGAGACTGACGGCGACCATTGTTTGTGCAACGGGACAGCGATGGACGTTGCCATAGTGACATACTTATTAAGTCACTTCAATAAAATAATATGGACGAAAATCTACTTTTTTATTTTTTTATGGCAAAACAACGTTTGCCGGGACAGCTAGTATTTTATAAATAAATAATAAAAATAAAATAAAATAAAAAAATAAAAAGCCTTTTATTTCTTGCTATGATACAAATGTGATAGAATAGAGCTAATGTTAAAATAAAAGTTTACAAACAGTGGTAATAAATAATAATGACTATAAAATATCAAAACTACTCTTAATTTACTTGCGACTATTAACTAACTATACTACTATACTACTCTACTGTTAATTACTTAATTAATGTTAATGTAACTTTTTTTTTCTCTGCAAGAACCCCTCTCAGTTGAAGGTGAAGGCCTCCTCTAAAGAATTCCATTTTTCTCTATCTCGAGCAACTGTTGGCCAGGAGCGACCGGCTATTTTTATTATTTCACCTTCCATCTCGCATGTGGTCTGCCTTGGAGACGTTTACCATACGGGCCAGCCCATTTAGTTATCCTGCTAGTCCATCGGTCGTCCTCTAGCCTCGCTACGTGTCCTGCCTACTTCCATTTTAATTTTCTAGCGTAGGTTAAGGCATCTTTCGCTTTTGTTATTTTCCTTATGTTGGAGTGGCGGATTTTTTGTATTTTTCTGATGTTGAGCATACTTCTTTCTATGCCGCGTTGGCAGGTGGTAATCTTGTTTTTAGTGGTAGTATTTTATAAAATAAAAATATTTTTTGACTTTGGTGATGTGTGTATTGGCAATGATTAGAGATAGATACAAAGTATAAACGACAAAAATGTAGTAAATTTTATTAGCTTTCATTACGTGGAAACACATTTTCACAACGATGCACCGTTTTCAAGATAATGAGCAAAAAACTAAAAAATGAGAACTTTAGCGGTGATTTTTAGTAGAAACCTACTTAAAAATCCCCGTTAAAGTTCTAATGTCCAGAAAGAACCTTCTGAACATCCTGAACATATTTCTGAAGAAATTTCTTAGGATACAGTTCACGCTCTCTACAGTCCACAGTCTACAGCTTCTTTTCAACTATTGGAGCGGACTATGAGCCGTCATTCATTCATGAAAGAAAAGCACTTAATTAAAAAATAATCTATCGATTACAATCGAGAAAAACAACGATAAATATAGACATCACGACGTGTGCGCTAAAAATAAACGATATCTTGTAATTTATCGATTGATTGTGTTTAGAATTATGTTTATTATTCGTATTCACTAATAATGGATATCGATTACGACACTTTGTTTTATCTCATTTCACAAGAAATATTGTATCTAATTAATTAGTTTCAATTGTGACAATAACAGGTCGAGTTTGAAATTTCTATTTTCCAGGCATGTTGAAATTGTTTTACATAAACCTTGTATAATTACAATCATTATTATTTATGTAGCTCTATGGAATGTTCGTTTGAAATCTCACACCTATGTAAAGGCTGAAAGGTTATTTTTTTTGGAAATAATTTGTTTATTTATGAATGGCTTATAATTAACTGATCACCAGAAATAGTAACATTTCACAGACAGAAATAGTAAACGGTCACGAAAATACAGACCACCATTTTAATGTAAAATGATAATTGATAACCAAAGATTTAACATCTTAAAACCAAAAATAGTAAATGGTCACCAATGTATAGGCTTGTCACTCAAAAATCTGTCATTTTTCCTAGTAGTAGTGTCGTAGTGTGTGTAACGTTTTATTTGTTAGAAATATATATGATAAAAGCTTAAATTTAGTTTAAGTAAATAAGTGAGTGTACGCATAGGCATGCGTACAGCACCTCCCTCCTCCCACACTGCCTATGCGTACACTCGCATGCAAGAACTTGCAAACACCACCACCACACAAGCAATAATGTTGGCAAATCCGTGCAAGGCCCCTCACCACCATGCAGGTTGAAAACCTCGACGCGCGTTTCCCCCAACACCGGAGCATCCTCAGGATGTGGACTCTACGAACAACGTCTGTAAAGTGCCGCCACCGGCCAAAACACCGCCTTTTATACACTATCGAGCCCCGCTACTATCCCCACTACCCCCACTACTCTCACTAGTACCCCCGAACATATTAATAAGCGGTGACGTAGTCAAGTTACTCCTACCTACTCCCGTTAATTTTTTCACATTTCCAGAAGCAACCATTTAGCTGGTAAAAGGGGGGGACACTGGACTCTAACGATTTTTTCTACTTTAAAACTTTATATTTCACAAACGGATCCCTTAATTGGATATTCTGTCATTGACTGAACTCACGATTAAATTAGCTGGTACCGACTTCAAACTTCAAAATAATGAAGACTGTAATATTATGTACAGAAAAAGTTGAGTTGTAGACGAATTCTGAAAGAGTAAGAATTATTTTTCAACAGTCACGCTGTACAGCAGTCGGTCCCGACTCCCGACTGCAACTTGCGGTCCGTCTTTACTCTATAGCCTATAACTGAAACTATGAAATGCAATTTGACTATAGGCTTTTGATTAACGGCTGAACCTTGAATTTTCTCAGCGAGGAAACAAAATTACTGTTTGACGTCACAGGATGTCATTGTCCCAATTTATATTTCTTTTCACTAATCAAGTCTTCCGCTAATTGACTTCGCTTGGTCACTGGACTTCTTTTTTTCTTTATAATAGAGGGTTAACATTATTCCGATCCAATAATCCAATCCATCGCTGGACTGGATGGAACTACTGGAATAATGTAAACGGGCACTGGAATGCACTGGTATGCGATTCGGTTCGTTTTAACTAATGCATTTCAATACCCTTTTTCATTAGGCGCGATTCCACCGCAGCGAGAGAGACTACGCACGTGCGTCAAGCTTCGCTTTGCAAGAAAATATATGTGACTGTGTCCACTGCAACCCACGGACACGCTACGTACGAATTGACTCACGTGGCTTGCTCGAATATGACGCACACGTAGCTTAACGCTGGCCACGCTACGCATGCTGTGCACGGGATACACGGAAGCTAAGAAATTGTAAACTAGGTAACAACAATTGTGTACATAGTCGTGAGCAACATAGCATAGCGTGTGCTGCAGTGGAAACGTTGACCCACGTAGTCAAAGAATTAATAAATTCGTGCACAGCGTGGCCGTGCACAGCGTGCGCCGCGGTGGATCCGCACCTTATCCAGTATTACAATTTACAGTAAATGGTTTGGAAAAATGTAAACCGGCCATTACTGCTATCAGTAGGTACCCCGATTATATTAATTATTACTAGCTGTTGCCCGCGACTTCGTCCGCGTTAGCATAGTATGGTATAGATCGCATCCCAAGTAATATTTATTGTACAAAAATATTCAATATACAGAATTGAATTTCCTACGATTTTATTATATATAGACCTTCCGCGCGGCTTCGCTTGCGTAATTTAGGAATTTCACGCAACCGTACATTTTGCAGCAAAAAATAGCCTATGTCCCTTCACGTGGTCTATTCTTCATGTTTGCTAAATAACATAAAAATTGCTCCAGTAGTTCATAAGATAATAAGCATCAAGCAATTCCATATAATTTCCCCCGTTTTTTCCACATTGTCATCTATTTCTTCGCTCCTATTAGTCTTAGCGTGATAAAATATAGCCTTTCTCGATAAATGGGCTATCTAGCACTGAAAGATTTTTTTTAAATCGGACCAGTAGTTCCTGAGATTAGCGCGTTCAAATAAGCCCTTTCATATAATTTCCCCCGTTTTTTCCACATTTTTCTCTATTTCTTAGTTCTTATTAGTCTGAGCGTGATAAAATATAGCTTATAGCCTACCTCGATGAATGGGCTATCTAACATTGAACGAATTTTTCAAATCGGATAAGTAGTTCCTGAGATTAGCGCCTTCAAATAGGCCCTTTCATATAATTTCCCCCGTTTTTTCCACATTTTCCTCTATTTCTTCACTCTTATTAGTCTTATCATGATAAAATATAGCTTATAACCTTCCTCGATCAATAGGCTATCTAATATTGAAAGAATTTTTCAAATCAGACCAGTAGTTCCTGAGATTAGCGCGTTAAAAGAAGCCCTTTCAAATAATTTCCCCCCGTTTTTTCCACATTTTCCTCTATTTCTTCGCTCCTATTATACTAAGCGTGATAAAATATAGCCTATAGCCTTTCTCGATAAATGGGCTATCCAACAGTAAAAGAATTTTTCAAATCGGACTAGTAGTTACTGAGATTAGCGCGTTCAAACAAACAAACAAACAAACAAACAAACTCTTCCCAATTATAATATTAAAGTATAGATGTTAGTAATTAATAATTATATTTTATGTAATTTTAATGTAGCTTATTTTCGTGTTTCTGTGTAATCCATACTTACTTATATTATAAATGCGAAAGTGTGTCTGTCTGTCTGGTACCTCTTCACGTCCAAACTGTTATACCGATTTTGTTAAAATTTTGTATGGGGATACTTTGATTCCCGGAAAAGGACATATTATTATAGGAAACTTTTATCCCGAAAAAAACGGTTAACACACGCAACGAATTTGGGGGCGTCATCTAATATTGTAATGAAACCTCAAAAACAACCATGGGAAGAAGTTCACGATCGACTGCACATTGTAGGTAACAATATCAAGTTCTTCAGTCACTTTCTGTCGCTACACGTAATAATCTTTGTATCGTATTCTATATATCCATAATCAATATCCTATTACAGATTTCCTATAGGAAGTTTTACCAGGTACCTATTCTACTAGCAATAGTAGAAAGTTAAATATATGCATTGATATACAAAAAACTGTTTTTTTTTTGTATATCAATGGTAATATGGCATATTTATATAATATTTCGCATGCTAAAATAATAATTATTTATTTAATAAACACATCATTACTAACATAATAATTATTATATTATACAAGGGACAGTCTGTCTGTCTGTTACCTCTGCACGGTCAAACCGCTAAAATGTCTTTGGATGAAAGGACATGGGATTTTTTGCTTGTTTATTGTTTACTTTTTTTAATACATAGTTCTCATTCAAAACATTGCTACTCAACAAGTTGCGGCTAACACGAAGTGATTAAATCTATACTAATAATATTATAATTATAATTATTATATTATATATAATATTAATATAATATATTATATTATTATATTAATATTATAATTGGGAAGAGTTTGTTTGTTTGAACGCGCTAATCTCAAGAACTACTGGTCCGATTTGAATAATTATTTCAGTGTTAAATAGTCCATTTATCGAGGAAGGCTATAGGCTATATTTTATCGCGCTGAAACTAATAGGAACGAAGAAATAGAGGAAAGTGTGGAAAAAACGGGAAAAATTATTTGAAAGAACTTACTGGAGCAATTTTTATGTTATTTAGCACACATGAAGAATAGACTACGTGAAAGAACGTAGGTTTCTTTTTTTGCGGAAAAATGTACGGTTTCCGCGACATTCCTACTTCCTATATTACGCGGGCGAAGCCGCGCGGAACATCTAGTTTTCTATAATATTTTATCAATATAATAAATATGTATACCGTATTTAAATTTAAAACAGAAACGAACCATTCACGATGTACTCATAAATTAAATATTAATTGTAAGGAAATAAAAGCTACAATATTATTTTCGTTTATAGTTTTCGTCGACTTCCGTGGTATGTAATAGTAGTATGGCAACATCTCTAAGTATGAAGGTTACACTTTCGAATAAAAATGTTGTTTTCTGGACTGATTACATGAGACTTATATCATAATTCATTTTCGAAAGCAATCTTTAATATTGCGGTATCCTTGATAACAGCGATAAAATAATACGGCGTCTGGTAGAGCTTTAAAACCTTTTTAATTTTATTGCCTTTACCGTAATCTCTCAGAATGAAATGTAAATTATTATCAACATCCTATTCTACTATCAAAAAATAGATGATTCATCATCAACGATAACTTTATGCTGATGCATGTGATAACTTAATCAGTCAGCCGATGAATGAGTGATCTTAAAACTTTTTAACAGGAAATCGCCAAGCCCTCTAAAAAATTTCACATTACTCGATACGACTTTGCGTATAGCGCGCATTATTGTGCGAGAAAGACTGCAGCTTCTTAAATTGATGTAGAGTTTTTAAGTACAAAATACCCTTCAAGCCCCAAAAGCTCACCGGTGAGCGAGACACAATAGAATAACAATAGATTTCCAAGAATCCACGATCGAAGGATTATGATTTAAGAAGCTATATGTAAACAGGTGTCTTCACAGACTTATCGGTGCTATAGCTTGATTCGTATCAGAACTTATCAATTTAATAATGCGTGCAAAAATGCCAATCCAACGCTATAATAAACAATATCGCATAGTGTAAAAACGCTAACAGGAAAGAAAACTTCAGCAGTCGGCGCTTTACTACGTGGTAGAGCCATACATCGGCACGAATAGGCCGGCTCGACCGAAGAAATACCACGGGCTTACACGAAACGGGCGTGTAACAGCGCTTGCGCTTTGTTGCGCCGAGTGAGTGAGTTTACCTGAGGTTCAACCCCCTACCCTATTCCCCCTTAAAAATCCGGCAACGCACCTGCAGCTCTTCTGATGTTGCGAATGTCCATGGGCAACGAAAGTTGCTTTCCATCAGGTGACCTGACCGTTTGCTCGTTTGTCCCCTTATTTCATTTAAAAAAAACGCTGGTGAATTGGCAATTGCTGAAATTAAGTAGTCTTTGTAGTCTACTTTCCTCTAAAACATAAGATTTCTTCTGAATTTATTGAATTTGAGAAATCAGTACTTGTCATTAGTCTAGTTAGAGAAATCAAATCAGTAATGCAACTCAAATGGCATATTAATCATAAACGATAGTTGTATAAATAGGCTTATTAATACTTTCGATTTGACTCTACTGTTGAAACTTAAAGACATAGTTTATGAGTTTTCGTCTTTATCCCTTGACAATAAGGATCACAAGTGGAATCTCGTCCTTCGACTGTACATAATGCCTAGTGCCTCCATTAATAAGGCATACACTACACTATAATAGCGCTCTACATAAAGCGATTATTGACAGAGGAGAGTAGAGGTTATAACACTGCAGTAAGAAATCGTGCAGACTATTTCATAGTGTATGCAGAAACAGAATAATGTCTTACTCGGCGTAGGTAAACGTGAGGTAAACTCACTCACTCGGCGAAACACAGCGCAAGCGCTGTTTCACGCCGGTTTTCAAAATATTTTTCTTATTTGACTGAAAATAGCTTTGCTAGTGAACCAATTTTGTAAGCAGTAAAAACATTGGTTATCTTCATCATACTTTAATGACCAATATTTTAAAAATAAAAATCTGCGGTTTCTTATCTATTTCTCTATATTACTTGTCAATATATTCAATATTTTAAAAATACCAAATCAGCGATTTCTTATCTAATTCTCTGGTTGCCTTTGCGATCTGCGAACTGTTGCTGCAGTGTGATAGCTTATATTCAAAACACGAGTCTAGGTCACCTGCGCTATTACTAACAGTTAGATGCTGTAGGTTACTGTGAAACGCCTTCTCTATTATTGTCAATGGACAGTTTTCTTCTGCTTTACATGAGACTTTCTAATATTCAGCAAGAATCTTCACATACATCATCTTTCTCTTCTTTCCAGCAGTGGTAAAGCGTAGTTCCGTCTTCAGAGCTACGAGAACAGTTATCCAATCCCGTACTTGAGGCCCTTCCCCTACGGAGATTCCGTAATTTACCGTATTTAAAGCCTTATAAACTCATAATTTAAAAGCTACAAAGCTATAATAAAAATACAGCAATAATCTTCAGTATATCAACATTCCTTTCCCCGTTTTAAATTTTCTATTTTTGGTTATTATACTCATGATATTAGCTTCCAAAGTAATACCAATTTATTAAAATTGAAGCATACTTTCAGCATCTCCCTAGTATTTACAAATTACGTTTATTTGAAACACACGACAATATATACATAATTTCATTAACTACATATTCCCCGTTTTAATATTTTTTTAGATCAATTTTGAACTAAGATAAGTAAAAAATATGTATGGTCAAGGTCGTTTGCTTGGGGGATGGCCTTAAAAGAAATTCTAATGGGAATGGATCGCCGAAGTAGAGAAAACCCCACGCCACTGCAAGTTCCAACCAACGCTAAAGTTGCATAAAAGATCCAATAGGACTTTAACATTTAAGGAGAGTTATTCGTTTTACAGTTCTAGTTCAGTCTCAGTTTAACTATTAAGAGGATACACCAGGGGCTAGAGAAATGAAAAAAAGTACGTGTAATATCTATAGCTGTCTCCCTTACCTCAAGCCTATACCGCAGAACGCGATAGAGACAACTGCAGAAAATCAACGATTCGTTGTCCCCTAATTCCTTCTCCAAAACTTAACCGATTTAAGTACTTTTTTTCATTAAAGATTAAAGAAAAGCTTGAGCTGTGATCCTATGTTTTATTTTTTTGTATAATCTAGCCAAATCTGTTTTCTGGATGTTTAAACACAGCGGAAAATCTGGCCATTTTTTGGGTTTTTGAACGTTCACATCTTATTTAATAATTAAATTATGAAAAAAAAAAAGAAAACATAGGGACATTGTATTAGTGGCCGTAGATATTCAGAAAAAAAAATATAACTCTACTAGCATTATCCAGGGAGGAAACAGGGGACAACGTTTGTATGGCAAAAAGGGCGGTGTGGACTCCTCTTAAAGATATCGTTTGTGTGCAAGGGCTTATTATAAGGATTTTCTAATTGATGACACACCTTGGGAAAAGAAGGCTGACAGACTTATTCTATGTTTAATATGTTTTTACGTACTATGTGTAAATTATTTTAAGTTATTATTGTAACACATTTAAAAAAAAACAATTTTCCCATCTTTTTGGTAAAAGTTTCTAATGCCGGTTCTTCTCACCAGCGTTCCCGAACCGGTGGTAGGCCTTATGAAGACGTTCTAAAATTACTGTTAATTTTTTGATCGATTTAGAAACAAAACATTTTTATTTCATTTCAGTATGCATTTACATGTAAGTCTGTGTGTGTGCGCATGATTTAACCGCGTTGTTCAGCTATTTCGGCTGGTCGAGCGTTATCTTCGTCGACAGTACCTGGGTACCTGTGGCAATAAATTATAGCGGAACCATTTAAATGAATTGTTAGTGACATTGCCGCTTCCCCGCGGGGCTTTATTACTAAATTAGCTGACCTGCGCCTGCGCACGTCGGTAACGACATTTTAAGGCCCCATCACATGTGCCGATTTGCAGAAACAATGTTTGTCCGTAAATTGCCAATAGTGTGATAAGGTAAGCTAAGGTAATGTTTGGTAGCTTCGAATAAAAATTATTTAAAACATGTTGCCCTTAACATCGTTTCATTGAAATTCTCTTAAAACGCGGGGGTCGTACATTTTTCCATGACAAAAACTTCATATGTTTTCCCTGGATTCTTCGCAAAATTTTATTAAAATCGATTCCGCTTAATCGTTAGTCGTAATCGACAGCTATATTATACTTATGCATTTACACATTACAAGGAACAATTATAATTTATAACATAAAGTTTTGTACTCTATTAATGTTACCTAGTCAACGACCGACGATCGGTGTAATTTTCACGTAATTATGACGGAATTGAAGTGAGTAATAGACTTGACCTTAGTTGGTCAGTGGTCAGGTCAGTGCATCATTTCACGAGCGTCTCAGTTTACACCAGTTCGTTCTGTGCCTAAAACGACGCGACGGTTATAATCCAATCCAGCGCTGGATTGGATCACTACATTAGAATAATGTAAACCCCCTATAATAAGCCTATAATAAGTGCTATAACAGGTGATAAATCTTGAATTTCAGTTTTAACCTTGCATTTCAATCAAAAATTTTAAATTGTAAATATTAGTTAAATGTGACTTTTATCTTCATTTAGTGATTTGTTACGCCAATTTCCATTTTTTTTAAATCATTGGTCCTTGTTTTAATTGTTATTAGAGGTATAGGTACCTACGTATAAGATTTTAAGACTTACTTCAAGAAAAAAGGAACAAATATTTACGATTAAAAGTTTAACTTTTAACTGTAAATATTTTAATTTTTTGAAAAAAATGGTACTATCCGCCATTTGCCCAAAAATCCTAAAACATTGAAATCTTCGCTTACAACATTATAATTGTATCTCACGTATGGACTGTGGAGGTCCTCCGCGCAGAAACTCGCGACTCGCGAATCACAGTCCCGAGCGCGCCAGACACCGCGTCGCGCGCACTTTTTTACATAAAAATATAATATATTTTACGAAATATGTATATAAACAAAACTATGTCATATATCGGGTCAGTCGGTTACGGAAGACTGTGCAGTGCACACACATAGTTTCGGAAATATTCCAAAAGTGTTGCAACGATGTGGTCACTAATTCTGTTGTTAGTGAACGCTGCCGGTGAGTTTTTTTTTCGCGAATTTGGACTTAGGCAGTTTTGACAAGTTTCTTTATTAATTTGATGTAAAGTAATTAAGTGATCCCAGTTAAATAATATACCCAAATTATCCAGGATTAAAAATTATATGAGCCATAATTGGCCAGGATTTTCCTTCAGGCTTTTCAAACAAATAAGTATTTCCGGAACCGGTGGAAGGCCTCATGTAGACGTTTTAAAAGTGTTAATTATTAACCGATTTAGAAATAAAAGATTTTTTCATTTTCAATACTCGTTAAGGGTTAATTTGTTTTACTTATACTTACTCAAATATTGAATTTGCACTACACTGAACAATTTAAAAGGAGAATTGGTAATGTAATAAAACAGGAAGCCCTCAAATGTCTTTCATAAATAAACATGCAACTGAAATTTTTCCTTTGCAGAGATAAAGTTAAGTTAAAGTTATTAGTAGAGGAAATCAATATTTTTAAAACTACGATATTAATACCAAATAATAATAATTGACATTTCTAGGTCATGATGTTCGTAACATTTATTTAATTTCCTAACTATCTAGGCAATCAAATAACTTCATATTTACATCTTCAGTTATCACTATCGGAACAGTATCAGTACTTTCAAATAAAAAATATCATAACAGTAGAGTTACGAAAATTCTTATGAAATTATAACACAAATAAAATGCATAACACAATTTATTTCTTTATTTGTCTTTCACGTCTTACTCGCACTAACGGCCGTTCCCAATATTTGATCTATCTCAGGTTTTGCCCTACTAGAGATAGAAGTAGCTCACATTAGACATTAGAGACATATTATATTTTATGTCAATTCAATGTTAGCTGCGATCGGTTGTACGTCAAACCAGAGATAGATTGAATATTGGGAACGGCCGTTAGAGATGAATATTACATTTTACTCAACTGTAATAATAATAATAATTAATCAAATGAAGATTTTGACATAAGGCCCATACATTATCTGTCAAACTCTTCATTAAATTGAAGTTTAATCATCATTAAACATCTCCGAGTGTAAGTGCATACTTGTTATCTCTCACCTCTTCATAAAATGTGCAATTCGACAAAAAATATTTTCGCAAAACTAATATAATAGTGCTCGTATTAGCACGTGGTACAATAATTACATTTGCATAATATGCAAAATGAATGTAGGTCTGTTACCTCTTCACCACTGAACCGATTCGGTTATATGAGTATATTTTAAGTCCTGGGAAAGGACATAGATTTTTCGGAGGAATGTAGGTACCCGTCCACGCTACGTAACTCTGAAAATTGAGCTTTTATTTTATAAATTTATTTAGATTTTTATAGCTTTAACAACTCTAGGTCAAATTATGAATGTATGTTTATAAAATTATGGTAAGCCTCAAAATAATAATTGACGACCTCTGTGGCTCAGTGGTGAGCGCGTTGGTAGCTGAAGCCTAAGGGTCGCGGGTTCGAATCCCGCCGACGGAACAAAAAAAGTTTTCAATGTTCCCGGGTCTTGATGTGTATTAAATATGTGTATGACATAATAATAATCTTAAATATATGTATAGTATAAAAGTATTAAATATATTATTTCCGTTGTCTGGTACCTGTAACACAATTTACGTGGGAGAGCCATGCTTCGGCACGAATGGGCCGGCTCGATCGGAGAAATACCACGTTCTCACAGAAAACCGGCGTGAAACAGCGCTTGCGCTGTGTTTCGCCGAGTGAGTGAGTTTACCGGAGGCCCAATCCCCTACCCTATTCCCTTCCCTACCCTCCCCTATTCCCTTCCCTTCTCTTCTCTACCCTCCCCTATTACCATATTCCCACTCAAAAGGCCAGCAACGCACCTGCAGCTCTTCTGATGCTGCGAGTGTCCATGGGCGACGGAAGTTGCTTTCCATCAGGTGACCCGTTTGCTCGTTTGCCCCCTTATTTTTATTAAAAAAAAAAGTTCTTTAGGTACTTAGCACGGGCCAGACTGACGTGATGAGAAGCGTCCATAGATATTATTATTATTAAATAATTATAAAATACTAGATGACTCAATGTACGTACCACTTCCCTCCTTCTAATCATAATATGAAAGGTTCATATTAGGATTAGTAGGAGGGAAGTGGATGGGAAGTGAGGGAGTGGAGGGTACTAGATGACTCAATGAACGTACCACTTCCCTCCTTCTAATCATAATATGAAAGGTTCATATTAGGATTAGTAGGAGGGAAGTGGATGGGAAGTGAGGGAGTGGAGGGTACTAGATGACTCAATGAACGTACCACTTCCCTCCTTCTAATCATAATATGAAAGGTTCATATTAGGATTAGTAGGAGGGAAGTGGATGGGAAGTGAGGGAGTGGAGGGTACTAGATGACTCAATGAACGTACCACTTCCCTCCTTCTAATCATAATATGAAAGGTTCATATTAAGATTAGTAGGAGGGAAGTGGATGGGAAGTGAGGGAGTGGAGGGTACTATATGACTCAATGAACGTACCACTTCCCTCCTTCCTTCCCTGGACTCTCACGAATATTTCAAGACTAAAATTAGCAAAATCGGTTTAGTCGTTCTCGAATTTTAGTGAGTATACTAAAATTTAAAGCCAATTCTTGATACATCGGTTATTTAAGATTACTTAAACAAATTCCTCTACAACATTATAAGGGCGTGTGCATAATGAACAGTTAGAACGGAACTGAGTGTTTACAATGTCGGGTATTTAAGTGGTATTTCAGGTTAGCTATTAATTCAAACGTCTATACATTTTGATTAATTCAATCGAATGTAATCATAATGTTAAGTAATATATTTTGTTTTTGATAAAACAATTGAAAAGATTTCATTAGCTATGTCCACACTATGCACTTTCATCTTCAATTTTCGTCATCTTCTTTCATTCAAGTTTCGTTTTAGCGCATTCAATAATTGAATGCGTCAACGAACGCAACGCCAACATTGTCATTTTTGTTTTTTGGATACGGGGCAGGGCATGCCCGTGACGCATGCGCTCTGGGCATGCATCACGGGCATGCCTCACGTTCGCTGTTGACTGCGCTATTATATAACGCATGCTTGACGAACAGAAAAAGACACAGTGTGGACAAAGATATAGTCCTTAGTTAGTAGTAACTTAATAGTTGTTACTACACATCACTAGGTTAGGCGACGTCCATTAATTGTTGTTTAAAGTTTGAAGATGTGTCTGCCGTCTGTCTATTACTATCTGTTTACCAATTAAGATGAAAAATTCTTTGAGCCCCGGGAAATAATAATAGTAAGTCTTATCCCGGCTAAATCTATAGCTAAACGGATTTATGCGCAAACGAAATTGCGAGCATAAACTAGTTAATAATATTTAAAACACACATCCTTTTTTTATGTCAATATCGATCAAACCAAAAAAAATATATATTTAGGCTGCCTTCACTGACTTAATGTGCAGGTAGCCTTAATTCGCTTACGGCCGCACTTAAATAAAACATTACTATCATACATTTTCTGACAAACTATTTATTAAGTAGGGCAGTATTATATTGAGAGAGAGCCGCGATGCGCAAGGTGTTCCTGCGCATCGCGGCCCCCCGAGTAAATCAATCTAGATGATCGTTGGTAGAGTTGCGATAGGTTCTATCATGCCTCACTCGTTTCACGATACGACGTCGCGTCGTAGAAGCTCACGTTTTGTACGTGAGTTCCTACGACGCGACGTCGTACGACATCGTACGATGTCGTGTCGTAGTTTTTTACGACGCGCGTCGTAGATGCCCACGACACGACATCGCATCGTGAAACGACGTCGCGTCGTTGTATGACACGACGTCGTGTCATGTTTTTGTGTCCCGGCCCTTAAAGGCTAGTTTGCACTAGGCCAGTATTTTAGTTTAGTACCGAGTATTTAGTAGCTAAAATTCTCGCTTCTGTCCCAAAATCGTTCTTTTGTTCACTTCGTTCGAGTACAGTTCACAAGTGAGTGATGTTTTGTAAGATGAACAGCTTACCTACAGCGCAATAAAGTGTAAATTTTCTAAACGTAATCACGCTTAAAAGGTGTACTTTTTTCTTTGTATTTTCACAGAGAACGCTTATTACATTTTAAATATTGTCACCTTGCACATTTTTATCTCGAATTAATAAAGTTCTCATACGAAAATGGATCGATAGAAGGGATAAACTAGGAGCTACTAATTATTGTCTTCTGAAGGAATTAGCATTGGAAGATCCCAAAGAATACTTCGAAAGATTGAGAATGTCTGAAAGTTGGATAATTTTGGTGGTAACTAATGAACTCGACTAATTCGACTGGGTCGGACTTGTTTAGCCGGCGCGCCAGTAGCGCGGACTACTCGCCCGCTGGGAGGTGCTACTCGCCCGCGAAAAATAGAATAAAATGGATTGACTCGACTAAATTACTTACTAATCTACTTCACTAAATTACTAAAAAAAATAGTGTTCAGACACGTTTAGCTACTAAAATACTCGCTACTTAACTAAAATACTGGCCTAGTGCGAACTAGCCTTAAGCGACGAGTGGAGCACCATGGGGTTTTAATGGGTAAACAGGAGTCCCACATACCCCGGCCGATATCCCCAATTTGCCGGGGATGCGTAAAGCATTTCCCCATTTGAAAAAAAAAAGGACAATATTATATTACTGAATATTCTCACGCTTAAGGCAGCACCAGTACAGACAGTAAGCAAAAAGTTTTGTTCGACGTTTGACAACCTTTCTGACAAAATTCTGATATGATGTGTGCAGCATGTCGGATTTTGGTCGGATTATTTATTGTATATATGCAAGTCATAAAGTTAATACACCTAGCGGAATAGAGCAACAATCTCGAGCTGTCAAACGAAACCAAAATTGGTTTTCATCTGTGGGAAAAATATGTGTATGCAAAATATGTGTATGTGTATGCATACACTTACACAAGCATGATTGAACATGAATTCTATGAGATTAAATTGTCAACGTGCGGCACGTGCCGACTGGACGTCAAAAAAAGAGTGCTGCTGTCATGCATCACACGTCTCTTTTTACCACGCAGTGTTACTGATAATGACATCTCTCTTGCTCAGGCCCTTGTTTCTCTATTCCGCTAGGTATATTAACTATATGATGCAAGTAGCGCTCTCGGCTTCGACTTCTCTATTTAAAAAATGTTTAGCCGTTAGGGTCTTATAAAATAAAATCAATTCTTTTTTATTCAATGAATAGTGTCGAGTGTAACATATTAGGTCATCCGTATCAGTACAACGGGCGTACGAACGACCTAGCCATTGTACGGTATAAAGTGTATGAGTTATAAATAGCTCCATTCATTTGCCGGATTATACCTTATTACATGGATGACCTGATCCTGCTGACCAGTGAAAATTATCGTAACCGACAAATTATTGTTCTCAAGCTATGATATTCTATTATAAAAAAAGGTAGATATCGCACTAGCGCGTACAGTCTGATACGGCCAAATGAAGGTAAGTGCCTTCTTTTAAATTAGTCGCATGTTGGCAGCGAGTGAGCGACGAGGTGTCACGTTAGAATATCATTGTGTCACGTTTTTGACTTAAAATGCCAAGCTGCGTTTTTAGGAAATGTAAAAATTATAGTTATATATGGTAAAAAAGGATGAAAAAGCTACGTACCACAAGTAAGTACATGAAAACATCTAGTAATTAGTTTTTATTTGGATATTTTCCAACATTATTGACGAATTATTTAATGCAAAAAATTAAACTAAAAAAGGATAGAAAATACGGACGACAACTGCAGCGTGATAAGGACAGATAATCGTGTGACATAGAATAATCGCGCATGCGTGCCGATGTGCAACTCAAAGTATATAGCAATCCTTTTCTATATCATTCGTAACGTATTATCTGTCGCATTCATTGTTGTAATTTATAGATATACCAGTAGCGGTAGCACGGCGACCAGCGGAAATGCGAAAGTATGGACAAACTGTGGAAATAAACCTAAGGTGCCGTTCCGATCTTTTTTCGTTCCGAAAAATTCAATTAAAATGCCACTTTATAACAGACTATAGTCTGTTATAAAGTGGCATTTTAATTGAATTTTTCGGACTATAGTCACAAACTGTGGAGATAAACTTAAGGTGCCGTTCCGATCTTTTTTAGTTCCGAATAATTCAATTAAAAAGCCACTTTAAGACAGACTATAGTTCTAAAAATTCAAATAATATCCTACATTATGACATATACTATAGTGTGTCATAAAGTGGCATTTTAATTAAATTTTTCGGAACGAAAAAAGATCGGAACGGCACCTTAGGTTTATTTCCACAGTTTGTCCATACTTTCGCATTTCCGCTGGTCGCCGTGCTACCGCTACTGAGGTAGGTATTTATATTATGTCGTACAGGAACAAATTCTGAGGACCGCTTTGTATGAGCATACGCCATCTTTTGTTCTCAAGTTACATCTTAATGACACTTTAGGATCACATTACAAAGGAACGAGGTAATGCGATGCATTTTTAAATGAGCCATTTAAAATTGGAAGCATCTCAACACCGCAAGTGGTAAGTCTGTTAATCCAATGTGTATCTTTTCATGTAGGAAGTAAAGTTCAGTTTTGAATGGGCCATTAAGAATCTCATATATAGCCTCGTCAAGTTGCAATGTGAATAGACCCTTAACCGTAAGCATCTCATTGAAATTCAATTTAGAGCCTGCATAGGCAATGTAAACAGTGATAAAGCGGTAGTACTATATAAGGTGTATCAAAATTAAGTGATAATACTTTGGAGTTTAGGGTGTGTATGTGTTCCTTGTAGAGAGTTCACTGTGACACTGGGGCGCTTGCCCATACAAAAGTGAAAAAAATGGTTTTTCAGCGCTGCCACTTTCACAGTGAACTCTCTACAAGGAACGCGTACACACCCTAAAGTATTAACACTTAGTTTTGTTACACTCTGTATAAGTAAACTTTTCCAAATTGGTAGTATTAGTTGTGGCTTGAATGACTGAGAGCCGGGACACAAAAATACGGCACGACGTCGTACGGCGTCGTACGGTGCCGTACGGCGCCGTGTCGGACGCGCGTCGTAAAAAACCACGGCACGGCGCCGTACGGCGTCGTACGACGTCGAGCCGTAGAAACTCACGTAGAAATTCAAGATGAGTTTCTTGTGTCCCGGCCCTGACGTGTAGAAAGGACAATATTTGTAATTTGTACCTATTACTCCGGTCTGATTATACGCAAAAACAATCGTAACCTAGGAATAATTCGCATAGAGCTGAAAATGTGTAGTTAGGTACTCTAGTACTACTGTAGGTACTCTTGTAATTTGTACTACTGCATACGAGGGGAATTATTCCTAGATCGAAAGTTTAATTTTCCTGGGCTACTATAGAATTTGATCAAGCCACATTTTGCTACGAAGATTTTTTTTAATGAAATAAGGGGGCAAACGAGCAAACGGGTCACTTGATGGAAAGCAACTTCCGTCACCCATGGACACTCGCAGCATCAGAAGAGCTGCAGGTGCGTTGTCGGCCTTTTAATAGGGAATAGGGTAATAGGGGAGGGTAGGGATGGGAAGAGAAGGGAATAGGGGAGGGTAGGGAAGGGAATAGGGCAGGGGATTGGGCCTCCGGTAAACTCACTCACTCGGCGAAACACAGCGTAAGCGCTGTTTCACGCCGGTTTTCTGTGAGAACGTGGTATTTCTCCGGTCGAGCCGGCCAATTCGTGCCGAAGCATGGCTCTCCCACGTCTACTAATATATATTCTGTGGCTAAGCCTTCATACCTTCGTCCAACTTCGTCCGTGTTGTGAGTTGTGAAGTCATACGCCGCCGCCCTACTCTAATTCATTGAAACATAATATTATGGTTGAGTAATTTTATATGCATGGGCGTACCGAGGGGGGGGCAAGGGGGGGCTGCCGCCCCCCCCTGGATCATGTTGACGTTCCTACTAAGTATATTATCTAGTACTTTTATCTATAAAAATTAAAAATTAAGAACGAATTTTTGCCATTTGTTTGCAATACAATATTTTTACAACTAAAAATTATAATTTTTTTATTTTTTATAAACACCTAGCTTATGAAAAATCTGATTTGCCCCCCCCCCCCCCCCCCCTGGCCCAGAACCTGGGTGATTTGCCCCCCCTCCCCTGGCACCAGAACCTGGGTAATTTGCCCCCCCCCAGCCCAGAACCTGGGTACGCCCATGTTTATATGTTTTTAATAAACACAAAACCAATTCAATCAAGAATGAATTTAAAATTCGGTCCACATGGTGACGGCGGAATAGAAATAATAATTATTGAATGTGCAAAAATTGACAGACAAACATAATATTATTACAACCGCCTTTTTTGGGAAGTCGGTTAAAATAATTTAATAAAGTTCAAACTGTATTTATTAAAGTTACAAATATACTTTATGGTTTGTGAAATTTTTTAAAGACTTCAAGCACTACGTCACAATAAAATATTATAATGAACAATGATGCTTATATAATAAACTAGCTGTCCCGGTGAACTTTGTGTCACTTTAAAACCTTCCCTGGACTTCTACGAATAATTTAAGACTAAAATCAGCCCAATCCGTCCAGCCGTTTTCGAGTTTTAGCGCGACTAACACATTTGAAAATCCATTTTTATATATATAAATATAATAAGTATTTTTTGCAATGCTTAGATAGTAAATGGGTGGAGAATCTTAACAAAACAATCTAAACAAATTCGGATGTTTTGAAAATTTCCCAAGAGCTATAAGTTGTAAATTATTTTCACATATCTCATTTTATCAAGTACATGTAAATATGTTGCTATTTAATTTAATTGCGACAAGTTATATAAACAATTTGGAAATAGCAATTATCTTTATTGTGTTTTGTTATTTGCATACGCGAATTCGACGGAGCGCGACCGATACGGCTTCTGTTTGCGATTGCAAAAAAAAGAAGTAATGTTACTTACATCATTTATTATTCTTGAGATTTTTTGATTTCGAAATACCCAGGAAAAAATAAGTGGGCTAACGTCCACGAACATTAAAGTAAATGCAAAGAACGCGAGTAGAGTAGTAGAGTGAATAATAAGTATGTGTTAAATGTATGTTTAAAATCTTCCGGTTGAATCGGCCCTAAGAAGACAAAAATAATAACACCTTTGATTTGACAAGATACTACAGAGCAGGAACAGGTACCTTGGTCGCTACGAACACTCATCCACAGAGGAAATTCGTGGTACCAACTTCAACCACATCGTTCAATTTATGAGCAGCATTGGGTTGTGGACGGCACTCTAATGCGAAGGAGTCACAAAAAGTTTATACGTGGGAGAGCCATGCTTCGGCACGAATGGGCCGGCTCGACCGGAGAAATACCACGTTCTCACAGAAAACCGGCGTGAAAAAGCGCTTGCGCTGTGTTTCGCCGAGTGAGTGAGTTTACCGGAGGCCCAATCCCCTACCCTACCCTTTTCCCTTCCCTACCCTCTCCTATTTCCTTCCCTACCCTCCCCTATTTCCTTCCCTATCCTCCCCTATTCCCTTGTAAAAGGCCAACAACGCACCTGCAGCTCTTCTGATGTTGCGAGTGTCCATGGGCGACGGAAGTTGCTTTCCATCAGGTGACCCGTTTGCTCGTTTGCCCCCTTATTTCATAAAAAAAAATCACAATAGATCCTCATGAGTCGCAGTGACGTCAAGACTACAATGATCTGCCTTCAGGAAAAAAAAAGACGGGTGGCACTCCGGGAGTGCCGGCAGAAGTGAAAATTTGATTATTAACGTTGTGCATTATTTTTTTAACCCATTTCCTATGAAAATTGATTTTTTTAAAATCGATTTTTTTAATTAATCGAAACCCTTACAATTTTTTACCCATTTTTTATGAAAATCGATTTTTTTAATTAATCGAAACGCTTACAATTTTTTTAACCCATTTTTTTATGAAAATCAATTTTTAAAAAATCTATTTTTTTAATTAATCGAAAGCCTTACAATCGATTGTTCGATTAATCGATTTCGATGTTACAACACTACTCTCCAACCGTCTTACGATTTTTCGATCAGCACGAGAATCTGACGCGAATTTCACAGTTTTTACCCATCCCACAAAAGTGCTCAACGCCGCTAAAGAAGTTTTCACTTCAAAAATCTATAACCAAAATGAACGAACGAACTTAGTAAAAGATATATTTTATGTTCAAGATTCGGTGCTTAATAATCTAGAGTTAACCGGAATATAAAATTATTCTGTGTTAATTAACAAATAGTTTACTCTCTCGCGCTGACATATCCAAACAGAGACGGTATAGTTCCGCACGCCGACATCAACGGTGACAGGTTTAATCTCGATAAATATCCCAGATAATACTACGCACATAAATATGTAGTTTAATTATGGAAAATATTTATGCAATGTGCGAAACATTTAATTTTGTGGGAGTGGCCTTTGAGTATTTTTAGGGTTCCGTACCCAAAGGGTAAAAACGGTACCCTATTACTGAGACTTCGATGTCTGTCCGTCTGTCCGTCTATCCGTCTGACTCCAGGCTGTAACTCAAGAAAGGTAAAAGCTAGAGAGTTTATATTTTCACAGATTATGTATTTCTATTGCCGCTATAACAGCAAATACTAAAAACAAAATAAATATAATATTTGAGGGGGGTTGCCATACAACAAACGTGATTTTTCAAACATTTTTTGCTCGGTATCAATGATGACAATAGGTAGGCACTTGAAATGTACACAAAATACTCAGCTGTATTTATAATTTAATAATTAATAATACAATTTAAATGAAATAAATAATTAAAAGGGCGTCTATACAAAAAACACAATTTTTTACTATTTTTGCTCTATAACAGTACGGAACCCTTCGTGCGCGAGTCCAACTCGCACTTGGCCGATTTTATGGCTGAGCTGAATTATTAAAAAAAACATTATATTATGTAGGTATAAGTAATTGAAACATTTAATTAAAGAGTTGACGCAATTGACGCTACGACTCGTAGCGGGCTGTAGCGGCGCGTAGCGGAATATGACGCGGCGTAGCGCGACGTAGCAAGAAACAAGGAGGCGTAGCCAATATTTCTTTTATAAAACATCATTGGGATACAATGTTATGATTATAAATTATTATTTACTCTAATGATTCTACCTCTAATACACTATGTGTTGAATAAAACAATGTTAATTATTATTGCGTGCGCGTACTGCACTAATTAACATACAAAAATAATTTAAAAATCGAATTATTTTTTTTTGTTCCAGGCTACATGTGTTCCGACGACCACGGTCACGGCGACGACAGCGCGCAGGATCACGGAGAAGACCATGGCTGGACGTACGAATGTGAGTGACATCCATACATACTCGTACAATGTACATATCTGTCTGTCTGTTACCACGCCCAAACGGCTGAACCGATTTTGCTGAAAGGTATGGAGATACTTTGAGTCCAAAGAAAGAACATAGGGTACTGTTTGTCCTAGGAAAATATACGGTGCCCGCGCGATAAAACAATTTTGGCGCAACGGAGTTGTCATTAGATAAAATTCTGCAATATTCTTTTTTGTGTTAAAATTATTTCTAACGCCATTTTAACACAATAATGTCAACGAGTCTGTGATTTATGAACGTGAGCACTTAAATACGTATTTTAATGATAATACAAAGGCAATAATCTATATATATAAAAGAAAGTCGTGTTAGTTACACCACTTATAACTCAAGAACGGCAGAACAGATTTGGCTGAAAATTGGTAGGGAGGTAGCTTAGAGCCAGGAGACGGACATAGGATACTTTTTATCCCGTTCGACAGCGTTCCTGTGTGACTTGACATGAAACGTCAGTCACTATAAAACGTGGTATAACAAAAAAGAATCAGACTTGGAATAACAAAACGAAAATGACAGCTATGTAATTGACGTAAAATGACAGCTATATATCAATGCAATCAACATTTTAATTCTAATATATGAAAACAGATAGCGTTTTATTTTTTACTTTATTATTGTAACAGAACTAATCATACCTACTTTACTATTGTTTTTTATCGCGCGCTATAAACTGAAGTCCACGCGGACGAAGTCGCGGGCAACAGCTAGTAGAATATAAAACTGAACATAAAAAACTTGTGAGTACTATTTTAATTAATTACAAATGATTGATGGTCGTCAAACAATTATGAGCTGGCAAAGAAAAAGTTTTTAGTGTAGACAAAGAGGAGACTCCATGACATGCCAAGCACGTGTTTGTAGAAAATATTAACGCTATTATTATAAGTACAGATTTGATACAGCGGATGTCCGTATCATTCTTGCCCTCAAGATCAGCAATAATTTCAGGATCTAGTAAATGCATTAATGTAGCAAGGTTGCATTCAGTAATGTAGTACATATTTCAATGCTATCCAGCATATCCAGCGTCCTGACACCGGTACTAAATCAGTGTATTTAAAGATTTGATCTTTAGCGCCTTATATGAATTTTTGGTAACTGAAAATTGCTGGAACTAGTTCACAATTCCTATTCCATTTAAGACTTCCTTAACATCAATTTGAAAAAACTGGTCGCCCTTTGCAACCTCAATGTGAACACGTTTAAATCCTTGTACTAATAGTACCCGTTACCGCATCAGTGTAAATCTACTCTAACTCATTACGATTTTTTCTCAATTTAATATTGCTGTTCATACTTCACGAGTTCCGTTCCATTGAAGACTTCTCTTAGCGTCAAGTTAACGTTCTTCCTACATTTCCGGCAGTCGAGAGCAAGTGGCCGGGTCAGTGCAACGCGGGCAACATGCAGTCCCCCATCAACGTGGTGACGGCAGACGCCATCATGGACAAGAACGAGGTGGTGCTGCGCGGCCCGCTCGTGTTCAGAGGGTACACCAATGTCAACATGGCCGCTGAGAATAACGGGCATACGGGTAAGTTGAGGTTTTTATCAGCTGTATGCCAAGAGTCCAAAAGAATAACGTCGTATTCACTTGCACTTAGTGCTGCACTCTTATCCAGAGAAGATGATTCACAGGCAGTTTGGTCGCGTTAAGTCAAACCCAGCCATCAGATTTATAACTTGGGGGAGCTATGCTTCGGCACGAATGGGCCGGCTCGACCGGAGAAATACTCACAGAAAACCGGCGTGAAACAGAGCTTGCGCTGTGTTTCGCCGAGTCAGTGAGTTTACCGGAGGCCCAATCCCCTACCCTATTCCCTTCTCTACCCTCCCCTATTACCTTCCCTTCCCTACCCTCCCCTATTCCCTTCCCTTTCTTACCCTCCCCTATTACCCTATTCCCTCTTAAAAGGCCGGCAACGCACTTGCAGCACTCCGATGCTGCGAGTGTCCATGGGCGACGGAAGTTGCTTTCCATCAGGTGACCCGTTTGCTCGTCTGCCTCCTTATTTCATTAAAAAAAATCAGATCACGACTAATATTGAATTAACATTACCCGAACGATTGACGTACAGCAACTGTCTATGAATCAATTTCTTCGATGGTACATGAGTCCGATGTTTTCAGTAAAATGGATGGTGGAGCCGGACGCGCCGGCGCCGCTGCTGTCGGGCGGCCCGCTGCGGGGCAACTACAGCTTCATACAGTTCCACCTGCACTGGCTCTCAGAACACGCCATCGATGGGAAGAAGTAAGAGTTTGAGTACATAGTGGTTCTACCTGTAGCCCCTGCACGGCCACTAGTAGAAATGCGAAAGTATAGACAAACTGTGGACATAAACTAAAGGTGCCTTTCCGATCTTTACTGCGAAAAATTCAATACGAAAAAAGATCGGAACGCTACCTTAAGTTTATCTCCACAGTTTGTCCATACTTTCGCATTTCTACTGGTGGCCGTGCTAGGGCTACTGGTTCTACTTCGAACTTCTTGAGACCGCAGCAGCTGTAAAGGTAGCGTTGGTAGTTCGCCCGCCCCCGATGTGGCTACCTTCGTCGCACCGCTTGATGAGAAATTTCAGAATTAATTACTATCATTATATTTACGGATTATACGAGTACGGACGATCTGTTGCTGTACAATAGACCGGACAGATGGGAAAATAAAGACCATTAAATATACGTTAATATATTCTTTATACAACTCTGACCATCATTCGTCATCTCCGTTACGTAGACAGACCATAGAGTTAATATTACCTATTACCGATAGTTAATATTACCTATCGGTAATAGGTAATATTAACTCTATGAGACAGACTTAGACTAGGGTTATACGGTCAGTCTGGCATCAGTTCAGTCCATCAGTCTGAGACTAACGTCAGAATGATTGCCGGAAAGTACATAATAAAAAAAAGATCAGTCCGTCAATCACACGGTTCCACGATCATTCTTTCCTCAGTCTAGATCAGACTGATAGGCTGAATTGAAGCCAAACTGACCGTGTAACTCTAGCCTTAGGACATTGCATTGGATAATACTGATCAATACAATTCTTCCCTGTAGATTTCCCGTGGAGATCCACTTCGTGCACATGAAGACCGGCCTGTCATCGGAGGAGGCGCTCAAGCGGCCCGACGGCCTCGCCGTCGTTGCGGTCATGGGTGAGGTAATACCTTACACTGCCCAGCTCTAGTATAGGCAGTAGATATAGGTCGTGGCCTATGGTCGGCAGCGTCCTATGGCGTCCTAGTATGGCGGCCGAGATCGTACATAGGGGTGGCAAAATTAAAGTGGCCTATACTCATAAAAAAATTAAATCCGACCCTGACACTGCCTGGTAATACGTAAATTCACAGTAATTACACAATATACCTGCAATGAATACCTGCAACACACATTGGCAATAAAATGGCTATTTTTCAAAGGCGTGTCATGGACTTACTTCTGGCCTCACCAGCCCTCACGCTAATTACAGTAGCCGGTAGAGCTTTTAGTGCTTTTGTTTTCTTTTAATCTCACTACCCAAATATGCGTAACCAATGAGACTGACAAGAGATCAGGTGCAGAGTACAGACCAAACGTCTGGATCTTAAGACGGCATAAAGTCTTTTATGGCTAAAATATCTTAATATTTTGGGATAAAATGACAAGAGCTTTAATCAGCAAAAAAAGTGTTGGTGTCTCGTATTCATTAGTCATGCGCGACCAGGGACTGCTTAACATAAAACTGAATAAATAATAATAAGCGTACACCCGAGCGCCCTTCGCGGTAATTTTATGAATAATTTAATTAACACTTTACAACACTATAATTAGTTTTAACTTGTAGCGTAACCGAATTACACAAAATCCACATTGTTTACGCCAAGGCAAATTATTATAACCAATGAAAGGAAAGGAGGAGTAGGTATTTTTCCAATAGTTAGTAGCGCTTGCGCAAATCTAGATTATCATTAACCCTGGATTATATATACCTGATACCTTATATTATATCGTGTTAACTTTTTAATTCCTGCAATTAATCTGGATGTCCAGCATCCAGTAGATATAGATGTTGATATTACAAGCATGGTTGATTCCAGTTAACTTTTAATTGGTGTTGTATTAATAAATAATAAGACTTGTTCGTAGGTAAGCAGCGGACCAGATAGTGAGTACGCATTCGAGCAGATCGCGCCCGCCTTGCCCGACCTCGTGCAGCGCTCACAGGGAAAAGTTAAAGCCTCCTACATAGACCTTACGTAAGTGGAGTACAAAATGAATGCCTTAATAACTGTGTAAACCAAATACGAGTTCCCTTTCTGTACTCTCGTAAGCCGGTAGGATGTATAAACCCACACGAACGGCAATGGATCAGGCGCATGGAACTTCTTTTAAAAAATCAGATGATCAGCCTGCATCGTCCCAACCAGATTTGGAAACAACATTTAACGAGCATGATGGAAAATGTTATTGACTCCGTACTTACCTATACGACAAGTTACCAACACAAAATACTAAGAAAACAGTTAAAGAACAATAACCTTCTACCATGTTTGGAAACCACGGTCGTTGAGACGTCCCTAGATGAACTACTTTCACGTATATTCCTTCCACAGGAGGTTGCTCAGTCCGGAGACGCAGTCGTACTATACCTATCACGGCTCGCTGACCACTCCGCAGTGCCAAGAGATCGTTACGTGGATCGTCATGGACAAGCCCATCACAGTCGGAGACGGACAGGTAATTAATTAAATTGGAGCAGGTTCAGCCCTAGATTTATGTATAGGCAGTATAGGCCATGGCATATGGGCGGCAGTGTCCTAGAGGGAGTGGCAGCGTCCAAGGATGGCGGTAGAGTTCGTATGGGTTCGTATAGGGGCGGCGGAATTAAAATGGCCGCCTGTACTCTAAAAAATATATATCCGGCCCTGAGCAGGTTGCAAAAACTTTCTACTAGTCCTGCCTTCTATTCGTTTTTGTTGCGGGTCCCTCGAGAACTCCTGAAATCATATCAAAGAGTATAATATGTGATTGGTTCACTTTATCGATGCTGTTTCTCGGTAGAGTACTCGTAGCAATTATTAGTGGTTTCCCCACCAAAAAAGGTGGGTTGCAAAAAGGTTAGGTTAGTAAACGAGTAGTCTCTAACAGAACTAGGTTCCCTGCATTTGTAGTTTTGACCATTGAATGTCTAGTATCTACGTTTGCGTAGTACTTAACACTACGTACAACTACTTAATTGACGAACTTTGGCATGTCAAAGTTATAATTAAGTTCCCGGAGATAACATATTTTTCTAAATTTTGCACCAACGTTGCGGACAATATCTAATATTATATTCACTGAGACACAGCAATACACCCTACGACCTTGGAGTTTGGTGGTTACTGGTTACATCAAGACTATGTTACTTTTCCTCGACCCACATATGCGTACCCATAACATTACAATCAAATTATGCATACTATTTATGCGTAATTTTAACAATGGCATTTTCTGATAATATTGCTTCTTACGCTATCTATTTTTACTATAAAATGTGAAGAATTTATTTTGAAACTTGAAAAATGTCGCTTGTTAGAGCCTACCTTGAGTTAATTTACTTATGAGGTTAATTTTTCTACACGAGTACTTAGCATATTTCTGATATTGTATTTTATTGTTTTATTTGCATTATTGAAAGAAATAATTAGTTACATAATTGAGTATTATTTTGTTATAGGTAATTAGGTACTTAAACTAGAGATCGCCCAATGGTCGAAATTCGACCTCAGTTTCAACGACATTAGGACTACCTAACCTATATTTTGTAAAAATATTGACTTTATCTTTTTTTTTTTCAACTCTTGTCTCTGGGACTTAGCTGATCTCAGACTGGCCGTGTAAGCATTGTCTAATAGTATCTTCTAGATTCAATAAAAAAAACTATAATCCATTTTCAATTTGTCAACTTGTTGTCAACAGACTTCAACCATATATAAAAGAGTATAATTCGTATGTATAGGCTTGTCCACAGTACAGCAATATGACATATCCCTATAATATTGCTATACTGTGGGCTTGTCACTCAAAAATCTGTCATTTCTCATGTGTGTGTGTTATAGTGTGTGTAATGTTTTATTTGTTAAAATTTTTTATGATAAAAGCATAATTTAAAATAATATTATTTCGATGGACTCCTTCACCATATAAACTATAACTGTGCAAAATTTCATGCACCTACGTTTCCCCATTCTTCGTAAAAAGGGTTACAAAGTTTTGCGTTCGCGTATTAATATTATGATGACGATGATTAGTTTCGACAGTGCAGTACCTAAGTATTATGCGTTCAACAACTATTTAGTTATAGTTGTTGAACGCATAATACTTAGGTACGCATAATATTTCAACAAATTTCAAATCTGGTAAAATTTTTATGGTTGCCTACTTAGGAGTTAGGATTATTAATATGTAATAAACACCTAATATTATAATCCTTATCAGAGACTATTAAAGATTATTATAATGTCTCTTAAGAAAAGAATAATGCCTCTTTTCGATAAACTTGAATAGTCTAATACGAAAGATAAAAATGATTAATTGAATTATTTTCTAGAAAAGAAAGCAATAAATTATGATAATTTTATATTTGAAAGTAAACCTACAGAAAACCGTCATAATATAAATGCATTCATTGATCGGAAATAAGCTTTATTGGGCAAAGAATCCGAACTGCAAAAAACAAAACATTATTATTATAAATATAATATACAAATAGTACTTAAACTCTTACGTTATGTTTTCTCTTACGTATGTTATGTTTCTAGTACTTAAACTCTTACTCACCATAGTAGCCACTCAGCGTAGACTATAGATTTATTTGGGACAAGTTTGCTGATTGTATTTATTAACCCGAATATGCGGTACATTCCCTGCATCTCCTGTGTCACTAAGATAGACAGCGGTATCCAACCATGAAAACTTTTTAATATGATCATCATTGTTACCTGTACGATCATTATGATGTCTTTTAACCTCTGTTATATTACTTTTCAGTACAAGCTCCTCAGCAAAATCGACGTGGGCGGCATCAACAACTACCGCAGCCTGCAGCCTGCCAACCGCATGGTGTACCGCAGCATCGCCTCCTGCGCCGCCGTCGCCGCGCCCAGCTCCATCGGCCTCATGGCCAGCCTCATCAACTTCTCCGCCTCCCTCTCCACCACCTTCAGCAGAGGAATCTGCGCCCTCGTCAACATCAAGAGGAAGATATTCGGGAACGCCATCAAGGAGTGCACGGACTGACGGAAGAGATATCATGAATAGGCAGCAAGTTAGTTACCAAAGGTTCGTTTCCAGATCTTTCTGAGTAACTCAGAGTGATTCTGGAACTGTTTTCTCAAATGTTTGCTGATAATGATAATATTATGATGATATTATTTATCAGATGAAAATTTGCTCAAAGAATTATTGTTATTGATAAGATTATATTGTACTCTTGTTTCAAAACCATTTTGGTGAGTATGGTACAATCAAGTGGTACACCGAGTGGTGCTCCACCTTTTAGAATTAAGTAGTCAGCAAAATTCTAGTGATGAAACATAATTTGTTCTCAAAGTGGGCAGTAGACAAATAAGTTTGGGAACCTCTGATCTAGATACTACGCAGCTGTGGCTCTGTATGAAGTCTAGGTGTTCAATACAATATTACAAGTATGGAATAGTCATATTATTATTCTCTCTATTATAATTTTAATGAAGCCCTTCACATCCTATTAGATATTTATGGATATGATATTATTGTTAATAGAAAATAAATAGGGTCAGGTCACACTGAAACGAAACGAGGCGCGACTTGACGATGCATAAAAGTGTTAAATGTTTGTATCGATATTATGAATATTTGCGTTGCGTTTCGATGTTACCATCGCGCTACTTATCGTATGACCTGACCCTAAAGGTAATTTCTAGTCGTAAGAGTAAGTTAACATATCACCACAAAACCAGATTAGGTAAGTTATAGTATGGATGAAGCCAAACGAGCGTTATTTGTGAGTTGTGAGTCGCAGAATTTCGGTCGCGTAAATTATCTTTTCATACAAATCATGACTCATAAAATTACGCTCGTGTGAATTGTGATTCACACGAGCGTAATTTTTACGTAAGGACTTTTGCATGAAACTGAATGCAGCAGAATTTCTGCCAGCAGAAATTCTGCGACTCACAACTCACAAATTACACTCGTTTGGCTTCACCCTGAGATCCCTAAGTGCCAGGTTTCTATATTAATACTAGCTGTCCCGGCAAAAGTTGTTTTGCTGTATAAAGTATTTCGATCTTCACCCATATTATTTTATTGAAGTCACTAAATAAGTATGTCACCATGGCAACGTCCATCGCTATCCCGATTATCCCGTCACACAAACAGTGTTCGCCGTCAGTCTCGAGTTGTAATAATTTACTATTATTTATTCAACAAATGCACTTAACAATATAACAAGTAGATGTTGTCCGATTCCCTAGCCAACATGCTCGCTAAGATTCACGAAAATCGGTCGAGCCGTTTCAGAGGAGTTCAACCACGCACCACGTGACACGAGAATTTTATATATTAGATTTTTCTTCACTTTTATTATGATTTTTAGCGTAGCGGTCCGAACGCGCGGTTAGCACAACGACAAGCGACAGCACAATTGCACCGCTATTTAAATAAATCGTTGCATACGATTGGTTGTGATCTGGCGATGTAGCGGCCAAAACGCACGTTCGTGCGGACTTACTCAACTCTCAAAGATGTTCTTTAAACTTTGCAATAATTATTTAAATGCAATTCATTTAAAATCCAAGGCGAGTGGCGACAGACTTTAATGACACATCATAAAGCTGATTAGGGTGTAACGTCTGATATCGATTAGATTATGAACTGTAATATTATAAAGAAAGTAAACTAGTAATCACTGGTCGTAATTTTTTATAAGTATTACGAATCATAAATTTTATTTATTTATAAGATTAAACTCAGTAAATTCATAATGTTAAGATAATTTATAAATCGTTCTAAGTGTCTCAGATATCAAAAAGAAAATTAATTTAAAATCAGCAATTATGCTATCAAATGGGATAAAAATATAATTGCAAGATGCACGTATCTTATAACGATTGTAGAGCGCGCTACCTAAAACGGGTTGATTCAGACCACAACGCGATGCGTAGTTGCATTTTCTAAATTTGGACTGAATTGACGGATTGGCATGTCGCCTCGCGCAATTGTAATCTGTCAAATCCATACTTTATGCTGCGCCGCACCTCGCCTCGCCTCGTAGCGTTGCGGTCTAAATTGACCCTACGTGCGTTGTACAATGTACACCCAGAAAAATTGATTTATAAGCAGATGACGGACTTACCTTTTTGGTTAGGTTTTATTATGTAGTCAATAGTCTTTGGTCTCAAAAAATCTAGATCTCTCGGCCAATACAAAATGCAACAGACTTTGAATTAGGTATTTATTCTTTGTATGATAACGATCTTAACATTTACGAAATCGATTTATCATTTGAATAATTTTAGAATTTAACTAATTATTGCAAAATAATTTTATGTAAATAAAGTCATAATATAAGACAATAAATAAAAGGCAAGGTTCTTATGACTGATGTGCGAGCGCCGAGCAGTGTAATGTTTTCATACGAATATTTTAGTTATCAAATACAAGGTTTATTGTCCATTGCGTGTATTTTACTAAAAAAAACCGGCCAAGTGCGAGTCGGACTCGCGCACCGAGGGTTCCGACAGCTTAAAGGTATTATAGACCTGAGTATTTGGTATGAATTTCAATTTAATACCTCTACGCGTTTATGAGGAAATGGGTAGTAAGTTTAAAATTATTAAAAAAAAATATATTATGTGATGTAACTAAAAATTTATGGTTTTCGTAATTTTTCCTTTATCTATGCTATAAGACGTTGCTTCGTACCAAATTTCAAGATTCTGAGTTCACGGGAAGCACCCTGTAGGTTTTGATTCCCTTGCAAGTGTCGAAAATTTGCGGCATAAACGGCTGTATCTTTTGATTGCGTTGGCTTAGAAGTTTGATTTTTTCACAGCTTCAAGGGACAGTAGACCTGAGTAATTGATATAAATTTCAGCTTCATACCTCCACGCGTTCCTGAGAAAAAGGGTCTTGACAGACGGACAGACGGACAACAAAGTGATCCTATAAGGGTTCCGTTTTTTCCTTTTGAGGTACGGAACCCTAAAAATAATAAGCCATTATGAAAATAAGAAATTGTTGCGCTGGGAATATAGTATATGAAAAATTGTATATTTTGTGCCCAAATTCAACAGTGTCAAACCTTATTTTAATAGTCAGTAAGTAAAGGTTTTAGATAGGTTTTAGTGTTACTAATTATTGTAAAATTAATTTATATATGTATATAAATTGATAGACGATGATAAGTATCATGACTAGGTCATGTGTATATAAATAGCAAAATTTACAATATAATACATGTAGTGTATTATAACATACTTACCTGATTATGGACCAAAAATGCGTAAATGTTGCTTAGGAACTACGATTGGCTACAATTTTGTCTCCTCAGATCATTCTAGATACCAAAAATTGTTTAATTGTGTGTGCTAATATATTTTAGGATAAGAGGCTGTGAAGATATAAAATGTTGTTGTACAAATTAAATTGTATCAATTCTAAGTACCTATATTTGAATGACTCGGTAACTTTTGTATCTTTTTCATTTGTGGTTGTGTTCATGTGTTCTCTTTTATTATAAAATTATTAAATTGACAATAATCGTGAGTATTTTGTGTCTTTTCTTAACCCACTTATCACAAAGTTCACCACGGCTGCAGCAGAGTAGACAGAATTATGTCTATTGTGGCTGCAGCCAAGGGCGTAACGCCTTGTACCATGAAACTGTTTTGAGACTCAAACATTCGGACGATAATGCTGCGTCCTACTGTAACAAACGTGAAATGACGTTGTTAGAGCAGGACGCGGCATTCTCGCCCGATTGTTTGAGTCTCAAAACGGTTTCGTAGTAGGCCTACAGGGCCCGTACCACGAAATGGTTTTGAGACTCAAACAATCGTACGAGAATTTTGTCTCCTACTCTAACAAACGTGAAATGACGTTGTTAGAGCAGGACGCGGCATTCTCGGGGACCTTCTGTCTCAAGTTAGTACGTCAGTTATTATCATAATATCAATATTAAAAATCTTTTACATTTTACATAAATAGATCAACTTGGACATCGCATGATTAGATTGTTTAGTATAATTATACTATACAGTATCACACCAGGCCCATCAATCGCATGGAGCTCAATAAACTAAACAATCTAATATAATATAATAATTATGTATAAATTGTAAGATACATTGTGTTTTCATACGATGTCCAAGTCGATCTATTTATTTAAAATGTAAAAGATTTTTAATATTGATATGATAATAACTGACGTACTAACTTGAGACAGAAGGTCCCCTAGGTAGGGACTGAATAAATTAACCGACTTGGTATTGCATGAATCTCATAAATTTTACGGTATAAAAACTGAGTTGCGTGACTTGGTTTTTTTACAGGATGTTTTTGATGGGATCTCACTTCTTTTTGTAGAGTCCTACTTTTCTCCTTTTTGGTACCTTTTACTACTATAAATATCATTAACGATTTTTATAAGAAACAAATAAAACTTACAATTAATAATAATATAATCATTAAGTATACAGTATTACTTAGATAATACTTGCTTTTCATGACTATCCAATATCCATACCTATATTATTATAAATGCGAAAGTGTGTTTGTTTGTTTGTTTGATTGTCCTTCCTTCACGGCCTAGCGAAGCTACCAATCGACTTGATTTTTGACGTAGACTTAGTTGAAAGGATGAATTGAACATAGGCTACTTTTGGTCTTGGAAAAACGTCAAGTTTCCAAAGGAGGTTTACAAGAATATTCGTATTTTACGCGATTTTTGAATTCCACGCGAGCGAAGCCGCGGGCAAAAGCTAGTGCTTCATATATATAGATACCTATCTACAACTATTACTCCTTCGAATATATGTACGGAAATATTGATGGTACCGGTACAATGATTCATAAATTGCCATTAATGTAACTTTGTAATATTATGCATGTATATGGGATTACAAAGTTATTCACGAAGTTAGAGAAAGAAGAAGAAAACTGGACAGTAATTATGAAATCTTTATTAGGTTTTCCCTTAATTAAGACACTAAACACTAGCTAGATATCTCTCTACGTTTGATGGTACGGGTACAATGGAAAACCGCAAATGTAACTTTGTAATCCTATACACTTATATGGGATTACAAAGTTATTTACGAAGTTATTGTATCTAGAAAACTGGACAGAAATTTTAAAATATTTGAATTTTTCCATGATTTATACACTAAACACTAATTATATTCTAAGTTTGAAGGTTCTATGTCTGCTAGAAGTGCCTTCGACTTTTGGTGATCGGTCAGTCCTGTCAGTCAGTCAGTGACAAAATTAAGAAATTTTAACAAGTTACAGCTCTTAAACTACTCGTTCAAATTGAATAAAATTTTAAATATACCGTGTTTATACAATGCTTGCTTAACAACTCAAAATTCAGGCTTGTTGGTTTATCCACAAAGAAGGTCAAAAAGAGCCTAAATTGGTTCGAGAAAAGGATGGTACGGCCGTGCCGCTTTTTGCTCGACTTGGCGGGAACACTGCCGTGCCCCCAGATTAATATTTAACAAAAAATTAAGAGGGGCTCCCATGCAAAAAACACAAAATTTGGCCTAATTTTGCTCTATAATGGTACGGAACCCTTCGTGCTCGCGCACTCGCACTTGGCCGATTATTTATGTTCAACGATTACTCCGCCGTTTGTGAACCGATTTTCAATTTTTTTCTTTTGGTGTATAATCATTCCAATTTGGTACCATATTCATAAAAGTACTATTACTAGCATTGTCTTTTGTAGACGTGTTAACCTGTTATTTCTCCTCCGATTTACACGTTGGGATCAGACAAGTGGGACCTAAATAGAATGTAGGTCTAGACTCAGGTCATCCTACGGTCTAGTGTCGGTAGGGTTCCGATAGCTGCATTATCTCGTTAGCACCTGCGCCCACATCCTGATGGGGGCGAGTTTCTTCATGAGAAGATTGGCGTTTATTTTCTACCATCCGGCCCAGATTGTGTTGGAATCTAGAATCTTCTGGGAAGTATCATTTATCTGACATATAACGCGGGAAGTGATAGAGCGACTGAGCTACGTACATGTAGGTAACATGGATGATGGATCAGTGGTATATTTTTGAAAGTATTAAAATGACTTTAGCGCGCTATAGCGAACAAAATAAGTAAATTATGAGAAAGAGGTTATTGTAGTACAGGCTACTAACTAACCATTAAAGATCATGTTAAAATGACCTATGTAAGCTCTACATTATACATATAGGTTATAATACTTAGTTAACATTTGATATTACAATATACAGGGTGTAACAAAAATAAGTGATAATACTTTAGGGTGTGTTTCTTGTAGAGAGTTCACTGTGAAAGTAGCAGCACTGAAAGACTCTTTCAGCGCTGCTACTTTCACTTTTGTATGGGAAACTCGTGACGCTCGAGCCCATGCCCATACAAAAGTAAAAAAAAATCGTCTTTCAGAGCTGCTACTTCCACAGTGAACTCTCTACAAGGAACACGTACACACCCTAAAGTATTATCACTTATTTTTGTTATGCACTGTATAACAATATTTTATATTTCCATATTGTGGCTGGCTGGCCACATTAAACTTGTTTAAAGAACACAATCGTATTTTCAAACAATTATTCTATTTCTTTTTACAATATCTCAAAACAATTATCGCCGAAGTAAAACTTAGGATTAATTAAACTGTGTACTGTACCGATACGGTGTTATAACAGAGGAAAATTGCCGCGAAAATCAGAAAGGCTTTCCGATAATGTGTGTGTTAACTATTCTTCTTGGTCTCTCATATTTAGGTATGTACAGTTTTTATTAAGTACTTCTATAAAAGATTATTGTACTATAGAATAAATTTATTCATAGGTGCTTGACGAACCTACTTAATTTCGGTCGGGTTATTTCAATTCAGTATTAGTTAGTGTTGGTAAAAATAGTATTAGCAATAATAATTAATTGTTATATGCCTATTAGCAATAATTAAATTAATCTTACTTGCTAAAAAATACGATTGCTAATATTATCGTGCACTGCAACAGTCTGTGATCATGATAAAAATTACGTCCGCGGTGTTTCGCACCGCGGTGCTAACTTTTAATGAATTTACTATTTTTCACTCGATGCGAAATAATACACGACGCGAGCGGTGCGATGCGAACCGATAATTCACGATGCCGCGTTTTTAGCAAATAGCAAAGCAATAATACTTAGCATGCTGTGACATCAAAATTAGCATGTTAATGAAATTAATAGAAAATAGCATTAATTCCCATTACTAGTATTAGTCGTGCTCTGGCTAGGCTCGACATAACGCATTTCGGTCATCTACCTATATGAAATTCTATTTATTCTCTGATGATGATTGTGATGATTATATTAACACCGTGGCCACCACCCCTATTTTTTTTTTGTTAGCTGGGAACGCATCTGGCCTTGAGCACTTTCAGAGTAGCAAATTTTTAAATCACCAATAGCCCTTTTGTTCCAAATAATCTCTATCAAACGGCAAGACATTCAATATTATGCTTAGTCAACATGAGCGTTATTTCACAACAGCGCGGCGTTCTGTTGAGATGTGGGTTTTCCACATGCATTAATACCGTAGTCCGTAGCGTCAAAGATCTCCTTTAATACTTTCTCTCATTCATTCTTTTTCATTTCCCAAGTTTATAGTTATCTGTTTCTAGTTTATTCTGTTTATTAACTTTTTCATCGATAAATCGCAACTACTTAACGGATTATATCAATTGCATTGCAATGAACTGATACGGAATTATCGGCGATAATTTGATACAGCTTATAAATTCTATTAGTCCTGCAGCCAAATTCCTGCCACGCACAGAAGTCGTGCTTTTAATCATGATCTCCCACTTTTATGATAACCATCAAGGGACCGATCAATAATAACATTTATCATCTATGTTGATCGTATCTAACTATCTACCAATCTGTCGCAAAATTGAGATTTAAGCCTTCATGATTATTATCAGTTTTCAGCACCGACCACTAGGTATACCTAGTTAGTTTTTCTATCTCACTTACCTTGGCCTTGTCTGGACCCTGGGGCTTTTTATGCACTGAGGAAACCCTTTAAGGAGATCGCAGACTACACACTTTTTGTGTGATCGAGTCTGTATGGGCGCTGCAGACTCGATCACACAAAAAGTGTGTCGTCTACGATCTCCCTTATGGGTGCCTACGAGTATAATAGGCCAGACCCAGCTCTTTACTAATGTTATAACTTATAAATGTAAAAATACTCGTATTATTATGTCTGTCTGTAATAACCGGTAAACCGATTTTGCTCAAATTGGTATAGAGATAATTTGAGTCCCGACAAAGGACTGTGGGTTTAGCCCGGCTGCACATTGTCCGAAATTTCTGATCAGAAACAGTTGAACGTCCGCGCTGTCTCTTACATTTTGTACTGAGCCGAGTGAGCTCGAATTCGCCGGAAGGATATTTCGGATAGTGTGCGGGGTGGCGGTCCGGCGAAATTCAACTGTTTCTGATCAGAATTTAGACAATGTGCGGCCGGGCTTATACTACAAAATATATATAATATCGTAAAGTAAACCATCGAACTCGCTCAACACCATGATTCAAGTTGCGCCTTCTCTAGTGCTCAAGTACACTCGTCGCCGCGTCGGTTATTCAACACAAGAACTTTCATTATTTTTGCTATTTCCAGATGTAAGTACGTCTTTGTCTATCGAAGATATCAAATTGGAGGACTTAACAGGTGGTTTTTATACTCTTTATCAAAACAATAACTTGTAAAGAAAAATCTATAAAGTTAATAAGTAAGTATATAACATTTTTCAGAATTGGAGCAACCCAGCACCTTATGTGAAAAGGTGGGCTGGCGGCAGTCCCCTATCAATATTGAGGATCATGATACCATCAAGGACTTCGAGAGAATGTTCATAAAGTATGGACACCTCAAGTTTTATGGGTACCACAATGTGCTGATGACAGGAGTCAACGATGGAAAAAACAGTAAGTGCCTTTTTGGAAAAGAGAACCAGAATGCGATATTGAAAGGAATCTCTATGAGCAGCAGAAACATCCGTTGCACTAATAAGGAGCTGCAACTTATAATTATAACTAGAGATCGCCCAATGGTCGAAATTCGACCTTACTTGCAACTACATTAGGACTACTACCTATATTTTGTAAAAAATATTGACTTCATCATAGTTTTTTTCAATTCTTGTCTCTGGGACTCAGCTGATCTCAGACTGGCCGTTTAAACATTGTCTAATAGTATCTAAAATTAAATTTAAAAAAAATCAATAATCCATTTTCAATTTATCAACTTCTTGTCAACAGACTCAACCATAAATAAAAGAGTATAATTCGTATGTAAGTATAGGCTTGTCACTCAAAAATCTGTCATTTTTCCTAGTAGTAGTGTCGTAGTGTGTGTAACGTTTTATTTCTTAAAAATATATATATGATAAAAGCATAATTTTAAAATAATATTAGCTCGATGCACTCCTTCACCATATAAACTATAACTGTGCGAAATTTCATGCACCTACGTTTTCCCATTTTTCGTAAAAAGGGTTACAAAGTTTTTCTCTCACGTATTAATATATAGATAGAAGAAGATAGATGCGTCATCGTCTTTGAACTTTCAATCCTCTGGATTCTGAATCTTATTACCCGATTTTGTAAACACTAGTGAAACGATGCAAAGGTTATACCTCCGTTAAGAACCGCCGAAATATGCTATTATATGTTTTTCATTCATTCTAGTTTCGATGTAATGGGTGAGTGTAGATTCTCAAATCGAGAATGTATGTCCTCTTTACCGTTCATCTTCTTTAAGTGGCTCTCCAATTACGATTGGCAGTCAAGCTTCTAAACTTCTCCTTGTCTAAAGCAAGACACTCGTTGGTCATTGGCTCACTTTCTCTGTTGGTTGATATAAAATATAAATACATTTCCAGTAAGGTTCATAGCAGACGGCGACCAGAGCATGCGGCCCCGCGTCACTGGCGGCCCTCTGGAGCGCTTCTACTACCTCACCGAGGTGACCTTCCGATATCCCTCCGAACATGCTCTGGATGGTGGCAAGTAAGTGGTCATGCGAGTAATAGATTCACAGGGTCTTCCTATTATCTGGTTAGAGTGCAGCCCTAGGAATTAGGATAATGGCCATAAGCACAGAATATATACTTAATGCCATAAGTAAGGGTTACAATCTTACTTAACATGTCACCTGCAGTAGCACGTATATTTTCTGCAATGCCCTGAAAGGTGCAAATTACAATGGTGAAACTGAAACTTAACTAAACCCTACAATTTATTTGACATGTGTTGCCACCTCTTTATTCTGCGCTATAGGCACCTTCCCTATAAACTATGGAGGCGTTGATTACTATAGTCGCTGTATGTTAGTACGACAATAACTACTATGATCACAACCGGAAGACTATCGGTCTACTTCCAGATACCCCATGGAGATACAGTTGGTGCACGTCCGCGACAACCTCACTCTCACCACAGCGCGCCATTTCCGCGACGGTTTGGCCATTTTCTCCGTTTTCTCTAATGTAATTATACACTTCTAAGTATTAAACTGTAAACGGCAAAGGAGCTACAGCTGCAATAAGACTTCCTATGGTTATCTGTTCATATTTTTCATACTCTGGAATAACTAATAAGTACTATCAGAGAAGTTGAATCTTAGGCAGATGGGGGACCTACGTAGTTTGGTCGCGTTACGTCAAACCCAGCCGACAGATCACAATGATTACCATTAAATTGACATGATCCGACCAAATGACGTTGGTCTGTCAACTGCCTAGGAATCAATTTCCTCGATGGTACATACACTTGACCGGTGACGAAACATAACACAAATAACCGTGAGAAAAGAAACTTTTGATCGCTATAGCCTTATAGTCAGTACTTTACATCCTTGTTTATTGTTTATAGATATCAGAACCAGAGAACATAACGCACAGACACCCCACTGACGAGATACACGATTTCCTGCCAGAGCTGACGAAGACGGGTAAACTAAGTGGCTTGCTGATCGACCTGAGGTACGGTATACCGTGTATACCTCTTCGTCCTTATTGCTTTGCAATTAGGGTTCAAAATAACACATAATTATGGAGACTACTGTGTTTTCTTCTTTACAGGGATATATTAGTCCCAGCTAATGGTATCTTCTACACCTACATGGGCTCCCTGACGGTGCCGGACTGCAATGAAATTGTGATTTGGATCGTGTTCAAAAACCCTATCTACAAATCGTATGAAAGTGTAAGGGCATGTTTCATCATTTCCTGATAAAGTGCCGGATAGGCTTTCCACAACTTATTTGACAGATTCTCCCTATTTGTCAAATTAAGTAGTGGATGGCCTATCCGGCACTTATCAGGAAGTGATGAAACAGCCCCTAAGTATTCTATAATTTGCTACTATTATAAATAAATAGATGTCGCGATGTCACGAGTTCGAGTGCTGGCTGCGATAACCAGGGCTTTTAAAAAAAAAACCAGGATTCATACCATAATAATATTTTAGTGTTCGACCAAATCTTTGGCTTCGATCAACTTCGGCCGAAATATTCTTGTTCAGCCATATATGAACAAAAACAAATTTAAAGACAAAGCTTCCCGAAAGTTCATTTGGTGCCACCACGCAGCCTGCAACATTAAAGGCCTTAGGGAAACTAGGCGAACTAAATCTCGTATAGTTGTAACATTCGATAATTATTGCATTATTACAAGTTACAAATACATCTAAGCTGTCAACACCTCTTCAGGGCCGGATTTATATTTTGTATGAGTATAGGCCACTTTAATTCCTCCGCCCCTATGTACGAACTCTGCTGCCATCCTAGGACGCTGCCGCCTCCCCTAACACGCCATAGGACGCTGCCGCCCATAGGCCATGGCCTATACTGCCTATACATAAATCCAGGGCTGCACCTCTTCCACAGTACTCAATAATAACGGAAGAAGGTACCAAGCCGTCCAACAGCCGCGCGCTGCAGGAGCTGCGTCGTCACATCGTGTACCAGCCACCGGAGCCGTTCTTCGCCACGCCCGTCGCAGTACAGAACCTCGTGTCCGCCGTCACCAACATGGTGGGCTTCATCAAGGAGGTGTCCTTGTTAGTATTCCTTGTTTCTACTTGGCATAGTCTGCGATTTCCGAGGAATCCATTCTAATATCCATACTTCCATAAAGTTCCATACTAATATTTTAAATGCGATGTCTCTGTTACCTCTTCACGCTCAAACCGCTGAACCGATTTTGCTGAAATTTGGTATGGGGATACCTTGAGTCTTGAGTCTTGAGCAAAGGACATTGGAAATAATTACAGGGTAGGTTCCCGCGTAATAAACGAATTTTGGTGCAGGGGAGTTGCCGGCCGCGGCGTCATTGAGTGATGTCTTATGTCTCTTCCTCGGAGCTCGTGCACTGAGTGTTAAAATATCTTACCAATACTCCATACTTTATAATTTCAAAAGTATGCATACTTTTGAAACTATAAAGTAATCTGTTGAATTAATTTGAAAAGGGTAGGGGAAACTGGGGGAACCACTTTGATTTTATGATCTCGCGCAGGGGCGGATCTTGAATTTGTGGGGCCCTGGGCTAATACTGCTTAGAGACCCTACCTAATTACTCAACTAATTGCCATTTTGATAAGAAACTGTTTTCTGTAGTGATGTAGGTATATTTATACTAATCTAGACTATATATATAATATTATAATTGGGAAGAGTTTGTTTGTTTGAACGCGCTAATCTCAGGAACTACTGGTCTGATTTGAAAAATTCTTTCAGTGTTAGATAGCCCATTTATCGAGGAAAGATATAGACTATATTTTAGACTGCAGCAAGTAAGATTTTAACTGAATGCACTCATTCACTAAATGTTCGCCTACGGCATTTGGATAATTCGCCAACCTTATGATCGGATTTTTAAAAATTCTATATAAATTTTATTTTTGACAATATCGTCTATTGGTTTCAGTTCGGTTGGGGGCCCTCTGTATTCGCGGGGCCCTGGGCTGCAGCCCAAAAAGCCATATAGTAGATCCGCCCCTGATCTCACGTGTGCATTTCTTGAGAAATATATCAAGTGTTTTGACTAATACGATGCATAATTTAACCAAGTACTATCTGTGTATTGGTAATTAGGATTAAACTATATTTGTAAAAGTTATTGAAATAAAACTGGTAAAACAGATTTACGCCAAGTGTCCCGTATATAAAGGAGGAATGATCCTCCTAGTTAAATGACTTGATCCGGGGCGGATCAAGTCTCCCGTAGTAAGGGAGACATGGTTTAGATTCATAAATAGGAGAGGATCATGTATTCCATAGTCAGGGACACATGGGTCATTAGACAGAAGAAAATGGCTATATCAAGAGTGTTAGATGTATTTTCTCTCCAAGAATAATTAAAAAAAAATCGACTTAAGGAACTAAAGAAATAACCGTCCATAATAATTAATCAGTAATAAGATGAATAAAATTTGTAACTTTTGTAACAGTAGCGGATCATGTCTCCCATAGGAAGAAATACATACAAAAAATAGAATCAAGTCTCCCGTAAAAAAATGTACCAAGTCTCCTTTGTAGTATCAGAAAGAAGGGAGAGCCATGCTTCGGCACGAATGGGCCGGCTCGATCGGAGAAATACCACGCTCGCACAGAAAACCGGTGTGAAACAGCGCTAGCGCTGTGTTTCGCCGAGTGAGTGAGTTTACCGGAGGCCCAATCCTCTACCCTATTCCCTTCCCTACCCTCCCCTATTCCCTTCCCATCCCTACCCTCCCCTATTACCCTATTCCCTCTTAAAAGGCCGGCAACGCACCTGCAGCTCTTCTGATGCTGCGAGTGTCCATGGGCGACGGAAGTTGCTTTCCATCAGGTGACCCGGTTGCTCGTTTGCCCCCTTATTTCATAAAAAAAATAGGTAGAATTTCCTTAAATTGAGTGTACCGTGTGTCCCTCAGGGATCTAGTGTCCCCAGTTTCCTCTACCTATTGAGAATTGATGTATTTTGAGTCCCAAGAAAGGACATATTATAATATTATTAATATAACTGATGTTTATGTTTGTTTCAGTATTGTCGACAAAGGAATGAATCAACCTGAATAGAATCCCAACTAGTAATTTCCCCATACGTATGTAAGGAATACCTTAATATTAACCATAATATTATAATATAACTAATAACAGACTTATTAGGTCTGTAAGAAATCGTTTGAAGACATATTTTATCAGCTTATTAGACTATTTTTAAAGTGTAATTTCTCTTTAATATTATTTGCACTTTTAAAGTACTTTGAAAACCAAATGCTATCCATACTTACATCAAAAAGAGTTAAGAAGAGATACACCTGAACAATTTTATTTTGACCCTTATAATAAAACGTTAAATAATGAAACATAATTATTATGTACGCAAATAACTGAAAAACCATTTCGAGATTAATTAATCATTAACGCGAGACTAGTGAAATAAAAATTGAAATAAAGTAAATTATAACCAATCAGTTACCCTAGAAATTAATTAATAATTGACAGAGTTAGTTCTTCGCCTATTAAGTACCAATTTATATTGAGATCACATCAACTAGTAACTTATGTAGCTCTATGAACGTTAAAGTGTGTGTGAATTTACGAGTAAGTGTGTGTTTATACATTTTATAAAATAATTAACACAGCGAATCTTCTTCTTCGGCCGTAGTGTTATCATTATCCGACGCGGTCGATGGTCCTGTCGTACATACTTCTTTATCTATAATGTTGCTTTCTTTGAATCCCAGTTGGCGAGATCGTTTGGAAGTGGCGGCATTGCCGTCGTTCTTTCTTTTTTGACGACGCCGCACAGTGGATACTCTTATCCGTTTGCTGTTACAACGTTGACGTGCATTCTTTAAAACTGTCTTTAAAAATTTCTCACAGTCTGGCTTATTGAAGTTAGGATCGGACGCATGGCATACAGAAAATAATAAATTAAAAACATTTTTGTAGCCTTTTAGGGCAATTTTGCTATCATCGGTTCTCGATCCACCTGTCCAAGAACAGTTGGTCAAAAATTTCCTTTGGAAAAGGGCATCAATTACAGCATAGGCGTTACTAATGCCTCTGTTTTTGCCTTTGCCACAAAAAACTTCTAATTTACTAGTTAGTCTCGAACTAAAATCAGGATCTTTTAAACTAATTTCTAAATTATCCAACTCATTTGCACTACCGATGGGTTCAAAATCAGAAATTTTGGAAGCTGATCTTGGCTCACAAGATAGCTTTGTGAATTCTTGACACTGGGTTTGGTATTCTGTAAATTTCAACAGTAAAGTATTCTGGTTTTCATAAAGCGTTAGCTGATTTTCAGTAATAGTTTTTATATCTTCTTGAATTCGTCCAATTCTTTGCATAATTATGTGCAGAGCTTCATTTGTGCTGATCGTACTAGCATTAGTATGCGGTGAAAATGAGGCTGCCAATGGATTAGGCACACGGGGTATCAAATTTTTATTTTTCGCGCCATTTGGAGTCATTAATTCAATATTTGGCGTTGATGTCAAAATGTCACTATTTGTAATATCTGAGTTAGTAAGTGAGTAAGCTTCAGTGATCATAACTTGCAAGTGTGTATCCGGAACTTGTGTGATCACATTTTCATTCGCTGATTGAAACTCCTGAAAAATAAAATTTTGCAATTTAGTTCGAAGAATAAGCTGAGATGTGTGTGACGTGTGTGTTTGTTTTATAATACCCATAAGAAAACCTTAAGGGGCGACTAACCCAACAATTGGCGATTTTATAATAATTTTTAATTTTTATAGGTACCTACTTGCTTGAAAATAAGTCCCGAATTGTTTCATTTTCTGAACATAAATACTACCTACATTATATTTCCAAGAAAATGATCTTGTATCGAGCGAACACACGATATCTTACAATTTTCTCGATAGAAAAAAATCACAAAGATGCATATCTAATTTTCACGAATTTTTCATATATTGCCATAACCGCAAACTAAGTTAACTTTGAGACAATGACCTGGCGGATTTTTTTAATTGTATTTTTATCGAGTCATTAAGAAATAAAATCGGCCAAGTACAAGTTGGGCTCGCGCACAAAGGGCGCACCACAATACAGCAAAAATATGCTGAAAATTGTGTTTTTTGTATGGGAGCTTAATTATTATTTAATTTATTTAAATTTTATTATAAATTATTAAAGTACAAATAAAACTGAGTATTTCGTGAATATTAATTAAAAGTGCCTATACATATATTGCTGTTATTGATATCGAGCAAAAATACCAAAAAAATCACGTTTGTTGTATGGGAGCCCCTCTTAAATATTAAATTAATTTTGTTTTTAGTATTTTTTGTTAAAGCGGCAATCTGTGAAAATTTCAGAAGTCTAGCTATAGCGGTTCTTGAGATACAGCCTTTGAGACAGACAGACATCGAAGTCTCAGTAATAGGGTCCCGTTTTTATCCTTTGGGTAAAAACTTTGGTAGTAAGTACGATGTACGCAGGTATGCAACGAACAACTCGTGCCCGTGCGCCACCGCGCCGCTCGCTTGTGAGTCCCTACTGATTAGCGATTTGTCATATTTTGCCACCCGCGGGTGGTACTTACAGTTCGATCATCGATGCCTACTCACGCGAGTGGGACAGGCCTGCCGCGAGTCGCGACCGACAAAAATTCAAATAAAATGCCACTTTATGACATAGGTACCTAGGCGTCTGAACAAATGTGCCTTTCAAAAGTGTATGTATGTACTGGTGATACAGATACTACAAGTCCGATTAAATATTTTTTGTACTACTTAGATATTGTTCAACTTGCGAAATGCTGAGGTCAAAATCGGTTTAGTTGTTTGTGAGATAGGTAGGTAATTATAATTCTCCATTAGGTACGTACAATTTTCAAACACCCTCTAGCTAGTTCGTTAAACGATTGTTGGTTAGTTTTATTTTGCTCGTTTGTTATGTAATCTCTAGAAAAGCAGTTGGTGTTATTTTCCGTATCTAATAACCTTTCCATTTTAGCAATTTCGTGTTCAGCTTCTGTTAATATTATTAAATTAGATCGTTTCAAGGTGCAATTAATTATTAATTGCACCAATTTGTATCGGGTGTTAAATTTTCTATTTTTCCAGTTTTCTCGTCTTTATTTGGCCACGGCCAGTACAAAATTCCATTAGCCTCCCATTCTTGGGATACACTGCTATCATCATAGGACGGCCTTTTTCAAAAGTTTGTACTATTTTAAAAGGCATAAGGCATATTAGTACAACAAATGTGTCTGAAAAAATAATTTTATTCTTTATGTAACAATTAAAACAAAGATACAACATTAATAAAGGTACAATCAATATACAAGAGACCTTAGTGCGCGAGTCGGACTCGCACTTGGCCGATTTTTTTTTGTAAATTTGTAACTTATAATCTTTAAAAAGGAACCCTTATTTTTCCAATACACATCTATAATTAATAAATGGCTTCCAATTGTTACCATATGCAAGTATGTAATAAGACCAAAAGACTTACCTACCTACAGCCAATAAATTATTAAATTGTGGAAGTGTAAAATAAAAAATCGCCCAAGTGCAAGCCGGACTCGCGCACAACGGATTCCGTACCATTATTGAACGAAAGTTGGCCGAAAATTATGTTTTTTGGATGGGATAAATATTTATTTTATTTTAATGTTTTTATTAATTATTAAAGAAAAAATATAATTAAGAATTTTGTGAACTATTTCAAGTGCCTATCTGCTACCATTATTGGTTACAAGCAAAAAAGGCCAAAAAATTATGTTTTTTGTATGGGAGCCCCCCTTAAATATTTATTTTATTTTTAGTATTTGTTGTTATAGCGGCAACAGAAATACAGAATCTGTGAAAATTTCAGAAGTCTGGCTATAGCGGTTCTTGAGTCACAGCCTGGAGACAGACGGACAGACGGGACAGACATCGAAGTCTCAGTATAAATAGGGTCCGTTTTTACTCTTTGGGTACGGAACCCTAAAAAGATTAATCAATTAAAACTTAAAGAAGAGTAATAATTGGTCTTATCAATCTGCATTGGCGTCAATTTTTATTTTTACACTTTATAAATATTATTTTAAATAGGTGGGCCTGAGAAAATATGTGACTTTGGTCCACAAAATATTCGAAATAAAGTACATACTTAATTCGAATATTATGTGAAACAAAGTCACATATTTTCTCTTGCAAATAATTTAGATATCTAGACAGTACAAGTCAAACAAATAAACTAAATAACCAATAAGTACCTACTATCTTATATTTCTCTGTGCTAAATGATATTAGAATACAAATAATACTTACCTACATGAAGTGACAACTTTGTGTGTGAAAAAAAGTGAAAACTTTCAAGTTCTTTAACAGCAACGCTTGCACACTCTTTCGACTGTTGTGATAAATACTCTTAGTACGTCTAGAGAGTAATACAAGAGCAAAATAAGAGGAATTACACTTATAAGGGCAGTCTTAAGAACACTCTCTTAAAACGGGCCATTATAAAACCTTTGTAAGTTAATTTGGTATTACAACAGTAGTAAACCGTAATAAGAATGACTGAATGTGATAACTTCTAACCTCTCTTCTAACCAAATTAATAACCCATTCAACTTTCAAGTCCTGACTCCTGTCAGTATAGTGTCAATTGTCATGGCCGTCATGGCGGAACGAAAAACATAGATAAAGTATTATAGTATCTAGATGTAGTCTTAGCCCGTCATCGCGTGGCCATTTTGTGCTTATTTTCATACAAGTAGTGTGCGTTTATTTTCTTGAATATTTCTATTTGTCGATTATTTCGAAGCACATTATGATACAGGAAAGAAAGTCAATTAGTTCATGATATCGATTAACTATAGTTCAAGTAATGAGAATCCGTACACACATGTAAAAAGCTATGCAATGTTTGTAGCCAAATTGTTAATAGATGTGACATTTTTAGCAAATTATCATTTTGCTTACAAAAATACCGATTGAAAAGCCCAAAAAACGTTGTTCAAAAATTACGTATTTTATGTTAAATCCACGTGTTTGAGGCATTCTTTGGCCATTCTTATGGTTTATTATTTAGCGAAAGCACATAACTCAACAATATCTAGCATTAAATGTTCACTAAAAACCTTTATTAACACTCTTATTACGTGGAATATGCAGACCGACTCCTTTGTTATGTCCTAGTAAGTAGGACATAATATTACACGCTTTTGACGCTTATACACCTATATAAGGCTCTCACCAGTCTATAGCAGGTGGGTGAAACTTTCGAACAAAAAAAAATGGGTTCCAAATTTAAACGTAGCAACTAAATTAAGTTGGATAATCTGTGCAATTTTTAAGCAAGATCGACTGTGATTGGTTGATAAAAAAGACGAAGAAGAAGTTTAAAACTCAAAGTTCGATTTTCAGTTAGTGAAAATTATTTTGTAGCAACTCTTTCAAAAATTGTAAATTAGTGGATTAATTATTGAAAAACAAAAGGTAAGCCATTGTAAAATGTAAATATAACCGTAAATTGATAAATTGAAGCAAAACATAACTATGTCATACTGTGTTCTAATACAAAGTATGTCATAGTGATTATTTGCATATTTGTATAATAATTTACAACTTAAACTATAATAATATGAAAAAGATAGATTATTATAATGTATCAGTATGTATGCAGTTAATTTCGAAAATGTTGAAATGTGTCTATTGATTTATTGTAGTAATTAAGAGGAGTCCACACCGCCCTTTATTCCATACAAACGTTGTCCCCTGTTTCCGCCCTGGATAATGCTAGTAGAGTTATAATTTTTTTCCTGAATATTTACGGCCACTAATACAATGTCCCTATGTTTTCTTTTTTTTCATAATTTAATTATTACTTAAATAAGATATGAATGTTCAAAAACCCAAAAAAATGGCCAGATTTTCCACTGTGTTCAAACATCCAGAAAACATTTGGCTAGATTATACAAAAAAAAGCAAAACATAGGAACACAGCTCAAGCCTTTTTTGATCTTTAATGAAAAAAGTACTTAAATCGGTTAAGTTTTGGAGAAGGAATCAGGGGACAACGAATCTTTGATTTTCTGGATTTTCTGCAGTTGTCTCTATCGCGTTCTGCGGTATAGGCTTGAGGTAAGGGAGACAGCTATAGATATTACACGTACTTTTTTTTCATTTCTCTAGCCCCTGGTGTATCCTCTTAATTGCACGTTAAGGTTATGAACTATAATAATTTATGTATGGAAATGTAGTAAATGAAAAAGTTTTCATTTATTTCAGATTTTTAGGTCCCTGTACTAGTTTGCAACATTTTAGTCTGCAGGCAATGGTTGTTAAGAAGATTTAAGGAGGAGGAGAAGGAAGGTATGGGATTATGAGAGGTGCGGCCACTAAGGGAAAATCCTCTGATCAAGTGAGGTGGTATACAGCTGGCCTGAGCCTCAGCTGTCGTATGTACAGGGTGTAACAAAACAAAGTAATAATACTTATGTGTGTATGTATAAAGATGCGCGTCCACTGGATCGGAATCGGAGCGTAAGCAGCGGACGGATTTGTTGCCTAAACCTTGTGGATTAAATCTGTTTTATTGTTTTGTGTTTATTTAGCTATGTACAATAATTTTTATTGAAATAAAACATTTATTTGAGCTCATTTCTTTTTTTTCTTCTAAGTCTGACCTCTTGTTATGTACGGTAGTATATGACATTCTCTTTGGTTCAGATGCCGAAAACGATTAGTATTGTCTCTTGCTATTTTGTTATTTAAAACTACCTTCATTTAAATATAATTATTTTAGTTAAAACATGAGTTGGTAACAAAATAGAGATAAATATTTTATAAACAAGTTTATTTGTAACCATTTATATATACATCACAATAAGTTACAATCACTCATCCCATGTTATGTTATTAACATCAACAATAACCACGTCAACTATACTGATCCGATTTTGAAAATTATACAAGCCATTGACTTCATGATCATGGAATAAATAATAATATTATAAATATTAGTATAAAATATTATACACTTACAACAAACATTTATACTTAAAGTTGTTACCATACTGAGTGTGGTAAAAAATTTTTTACTTAGTCGAAAATGCTTCCTTGGGATAAAAATAGTATAATATTTAATCTCATCAACCTGCACAAAATCAGATATGTATAGCTGAACTTGTTATAGCCCTACTTGTAGATAAGTTCGGTAACGTCTACATAATGCTGAATACTAATAAAATTTACGATATCAAAACTAAAAACATAATGTTGTCCAGATAGTTCACTATAATAATATTATTAAGATCATCAAAAACTGTAGATCTTTTAACAGATTTTTAAACAAAGGGGTGAATCATAATTATTATGTTTGTTTATAACTAGAAAAAACAATTTATACTAGGAAAACAAAACTTGCCAGAATTGCTGCACGAAATCTTGCGTGGTACAAAATTTCAGTGGTACCAAACCTTTTTATTTGTTCTATTTAATTGCCATATTCATTTACGACACACTTAAGAATATGTGTTGACACATTCAAACATTCTCACCACAATATTACTAATAGTTCTACACAAATACTTACACAAGCCAGATTATCTGTTTTAAGATAAAAACTTTGCACTATCGCCATCGTAGCGTCATGTAAATTGTATATTTATAAAAAACGTATTGGTGCGCCGTCTTCAAGTACTTAAGGACGCGTTCTGGAAATGCATAGTGGGGAGAGACCCGAATAGGATAAATTAAAAAAATATGTGACGCCGTATTGTAGAAGGATAAAGGCCAACGCTAAAACTCGCGCGGGCGCACACTCGCGTGTGTTTAATGAAAAATAGTATGGGCAGCGCAGGCGCGTGCGACGGAGCGCGGACGCGGGCGACGGACTGTCACGCGCGCGGCGGACGATGGGTACGGCACGGCCACACGGCGCGGGCGCACGCTTTTCGCAATCGACGTTGTTTCCGTTGACGTATTTTTGCCAAATAATAAATAAAAAATTAATCCATGGTAATCTACTGTGCGCTTTTCTGTTGAAGGACGTCACGTTATCGTGGAAGCCGACTTTCACAATAAAACGTTGGGTACGTTAAATTCCCTTTTGATTTTACGCACCGCGGATAAAAGTGTCTTCATATATTTCCATACATTTTACTTCCCTATGTTATCGTTTTACCGCAGACGTCCACGATATTACCGTCACGACCAAAATTATAAAAGCGCACACTCAACACAACTGTACACGCTCGAGATAAAAATCATACTAGCAGCGCTAAATGAGATAGGCGCACGCGACGAGCTCGCGGATTCGTGACCCGCGGCGGTCTTCCGACGCGTGTTCATCCGCCCGTGTTTTAGCGTTGGCCCTAATAGTATGGGTGATGCTATTTTTTGCAAAATCATTTCATACCAGCCAAATTTTTGTCCAGTAGTAGATTAATATTTAATAATCAACATAATGAGCGTCAGTCGCCGCACTCGTGGTGGGTTGTCCATTGAGAGTATCTCAAAGTTGTCGAAAAAAATTTTGCTAAAAGTTATTTTATACCGTATGAAAGTTTGATGGATGATTATTGAGGTCATGTTTAACCAAAAAATCGCCGTCAGCAGTATTGCAGACAGGGGATTTAACGTCAGTCGCGTTACTGAATATATAAAAAAAAATTGAATATTAAGTAATTTTATACCATACAAAATTTATACAGGTGAATGTTTCTACTTCACTACAATTCATATTATAAAACAAAGTCGCTTTTTTTCCATCATGTCCCTTTGTTCCCTTTAATCTTTAAAACTACACAACGGATTTTGATGCGGTTATCTTTAATAGATAGAGTGATGAAAGAGGAAAGTTTATAAGTAAAACATTCATTAAATAGTGGAGAAATACTGTTTTTTGGGGTATCTAATGTGATGTCGTAAATAGTTACTTTTTTCCGTTTACATTGCAAACGCAGGCTGAACCCTACGAGATTTATCAAAATAATGTACCAAGTATTGTACACTTTTTTTATTAATAAAATAAGGGGGCAAACGAGCAAACGGGTCACCTGATGAAAAGCAACTTCCGTCGCCCATGGACACTCGCAGCATCAGAAGAGCTGTAAGTGCGTTGCCGACCTTTTAAGAGGGAATAGGGAAATAGGGAAGGGTAGGGAATAGTTGAGGGTAGGGAAGGGAATAGGGTAGGGGTTAGGGGATTGGGCCTCCGGTAAACTCACTCACTCGGCGAAACACGTCACGTTTCACGCCGGTTTTCTGTGAGAACGTGGTATTTATCCGGTCGAGCCGGCCCATTCGTGCCAAAGCATGGCTCTCCAACGTATAAAAAAAAAAGGTCAGCTGTACGTAGTAGTACTATAGTAGTAAAAGTAGCTGACGATCAAAACTCTTATGTATTAATAGAATACTATTATTGTTACGATTTTCGCTCGGTATGAAATGACTTTTCAAAATGAGCACCACCTCCTCTACTATAAGTACTACTTACAAGAATTATATTTTGATTACATTACTCTATCAAAAGAGTCAATTTATATGAAATTTGCAAACGCATCCTTAAGTAATGTACCTACTTTTTAAAGGCTGTAACAAAATGACAATGATGCCAGTTTAATCTGGATTGAGTTTGCTATTTCAGTACAAGTTAAAATATACAAAAGTATCTAAATTGCATTTCGATATTACGTCTTCTTCGTCTATACTTCGATTTGCAAAGTTTTGCGTGCAATATAGTGGATTTTATATGGGTTCGTTTCTTACTTTTAAGTACGGAACCCTAATAAAAAGTAAATTCATCCATCCTTTACAATGTCAAGCGGCGCACCACCGGTTTTGCGCCCCTGACCTACGCGGGCTGAGCGATGAGTTCCTTCAATCTCTTCTCTATGTACTGCACGCGCGCCACGAGCTTGTCTTTCGGGTTAAACTCCGTGTATGGAATCTCGAGTACTTTGTACCCCTGAAACAAAAACAATTTTTTATTGAGATTTCATGGCATTATGATGCTTTAAGAATGTTTTTATGAGACCTTCTATGAAAATTAGCAGAATTAAGAGATAACAACACAACTATCACATTCGTATTTATCTACCAAGACGTAAGTCACAGATATAATATTATAGGACCAGTTGTCATAAGTCTGCAATGAAGTCTTTCAAGTAGGGTTGTTGAGGAAGTGATTATGAGGAAGAGGAGGAGGAAGAGGAATTGTGACGCGCAAATTTAGAGGATGCGGATGAGGAAGAGGATATTTTTTGAGGAAGAGGATGCGGATGAGGAAGCGGATGAGGAATAGGATGATAGGAAATTATAAATACTAGCGGACCCAACCCAAAAGCGTTTGTCCTGTCTGTACATAACTAGATACATACACTACACAAAAAATAATTAAAAGGGCATTTTCCAGTGGACCAAACTATGAATCTAAACCATGAATCAAAACACACACAATACAGAATCATCAAAATCGGTCCAGCAGTTAAGGAACATACACAACACACTCACACAAAAAAAAAGATGAGTGAATGTGCAATTCTCATGCTCTGGCGTGTGCGTTGCCATGATTGGATACGCGACGCGCATGCGCAGTGAAATTCCTCATAAATTCCTCTTACATTTTGAGGAAGCGATAGCGGAAGAGGATTTTTTTATTTTTATTTATGAGGATGCGGAACGGTTGAGTTGAACCCAAAATATTGCGAAACTTCCGCATTATGATTAAGCGGAAGAGGAATCCTCAGCAACCCTACTTTCAAGACACATTAAAGGATAACAGTGCTATAATAGGCAATAACATGGTTGTTACTTGTGACTTGTCTCTCTCACTCACGCTTGTTAATAGATCGAAAACGCAAGGGACAAGTAACTATAAATTAAATGTTTCTTACTACAAGTGTTTACCTTAAGTTGTAGTAGCCGGCTATAGAGGACATTGACGCCGAGCGGCACGGGCACCTTGCGCGACATGTCGTGGTAGTCCAGCGCCAGCACCGCTATCCTGTGAACGCTGATACGACGCAAAATATAAGGGTGTGTTTCGAAACTCAAGGCCCCCGTTACCATATGTGCAATAGGGGCGCCAAATCGCCATCTTTAAGGGCGCTAAAATCAAGGACCCAAAAAATTTGCCTTTAGGGGCGCCAAAATCCTTTTTTTGCACACAGGCGCCAGAAGCCCTTACGGGGCCCTGCTCAAGGCTGACCCTTGAGCGTTTCGATAAGCACCCTTTGCAACGTGACGAGATGTGATTTTTAAATGAGCTATTCAAAACGACACTCTACACAAAAATACACATCGATTGATACTAGATACAGCGCAAACAAGTATAGGTGAATACTGCAACTCTTAAAGGCCAATTCACATTGAAACGTTACTAGGCGGTTTATAAATGAGCTATTAAAAATTGGAATATGCATAATACTAATAAAATATCCACGTATATTAATACAGATTTAGACATTAAAGCAATACAATATCTAATATTATGTTGTATCCTTGTTGGATATGTTAGCAAAATCGCTTGACAGAAAAACATAATATCTGTTCACTGTGTGCTTTTTTAGTAATAAGGATACGAAAGTTACTTTAAATAACAGAACTTACTCCTTCCTCTCTGCTGCTTTATTCAATGGGACTGGATGACATTTTGAGTCCACTACAAACTCAGCATCTGTAAGAAGAAAAATTGTATGCTTTTACATATAATAATTTACTCTTATATAATTTCGATAAGAGATTAGGTGAAGCACAAAAATTCATTGACTTACAAAGTTTTACAGTATAGTGACGTCTATTTTTACCAACGGTCTCCTAACGCTAAGTGTTCCTTAGCGATCTTTGCGGGTCAAATATCTCTTAAAACAAATACATTTTAAAAAAAGTAATGTTTTGCAAAAGTTCTTACGCCCTAAGACCGAACGTGGCATACAAAAATTCGTGAAATCTTGAAGAATATGTACCCTTAATGGCCGCTACCACTTGGGGTTGGGAGGCGGTTGGTGAAAACAGGCATGAGTGTGCTGTGTGGCAAAGTGCACCGCCCCGGCAAGTGCGCCAATATAGCATTAATTCCATACTGCTGATTGGAAATCTCTGATCAGTAGTATGAAATTATATTATGTCTATTAGTTTTGTTATTATCAACGGCTTACCATACAAAAATCCCATTCCAGATTGACACTCCTTCTTCAGGAAAGTGTCAGCGGAGATCAAACTCTTGAAGGTCTCCATGATGCACTGGACGTAGAATGCTTTTTCTCTCGTGTACATGATTGGTACACCAACTGAAATGTCTTCAGCTAGACGGATGTTACTTGAAGGGTATTTCTGCCCAACGTATGCGTCGATAGCCATCAGTTTGCGCCGAGATGGAATAGTGATTTCTGTAATACATTCAGTTCATAATAAGAGCCCCCCTTAATTAAATTATTAGATATTAAAGTACACATATAATTGAGGGTTTTGTGAAAATTTCTAGTGCCTGTATGTTTCCATTATAGGCCTGGAGATACTGACACAAAATTCTTGGTCATTTGTACCAGTATGGCGGTTTTACAGGGGTATAATTACGTAAAGGCAAAAAGGAAAAAGATGGTCATAGAGCTCGCACTGGCAGCCCAAACGCGTGGGCGTTAATCGAACGTGTCGGATAAATAACGAGTGTCGAACGATTTGTTCCACAAAAATGCTTGTATTTTCAGATAGTCGAAAAAAAATAAGTAGGCGAAAGCGTAATGCCATACTTGTCGGGTGCGGCTTACAGCCCGCCATACCGACGCGAATACGTTAATTTTAATAAAAAATTTGAACCATTTGTACCAGTTTCTTTTCTTCGCCAAACGATTTTGACGAGAGCCAAAAAGCCCAAAAAAAATAACGTTTGTTGTATGGGAGCCCCTTTAAATATTAACTTTATTTTGTTTTTAGTATTTGTTGTTATAGCGGCATCATAAATCTGTGAAAATTTCAGAAGTCTACCTATAGCGGTTCTTGAGTTACAGCCTGGATAGACAGACGGACAGACATCGAAGTCTCAGTAATAGGGTCCCGTTTTTACCCTTTGGGTACGGAACCCTAAAAATTGCCTATAGATATAGTTTTTTTTATCTAAGTATTTTTTAGAGGCTTTTAAGCTACGAACTTTTAAGACTTAAGGCTATGTGAGATCAGGTTTCAATAGATTCAGGTAGATAGATAACAACAAAAAAAATCGGGCATATTTAATGAAAAAGTTTGTATCAGTACACAAAAACTCACCACCAGCAGACAGCAGTTTTTCAATAAACTCTGGTCGAAGCGTCGATTCTAAGTGTTTTTGGTCAGCTTTGTCAAATATCAGCAGTGAGAAAACCAAGTCAAGCCATGAAAACGCCTTTGCCATATCATCTTCGTTCAGCGCTACGGCTGCCTGCAAAACAAAGAATTTACTTTTATATACGCATTTTAAGTTCTGATATCAAGAGTGTAGTGTATACTATAGAACCGCTATCCCCAACCCGCGCCCGCCCGCGCCGTTGCTATTTGTGGCTCGCGTGATGTTAAACAATTTTTAAATTCACGCCCATCGGCAAAATAACGAATACTTAGTCTACGTGATAGTTGTTTATTTTTTAACTCTAAAAAAATTTTGTTGAGGGCTGTGGCCCGCGACACCCAGACCAAAACATGTTTGTGGCCCGCATGAAAAAAAGGTTGGGGACCACTGCTATAGAAGCACTAATAGTTAGCTTTTTTACGACAGTGACTTTATTTATACTTTGAACTTATGTTACATACTCTACAATCGCTCGGCAAATTGCGCAATTGTAGGTCTGTTTAATAAGGTGATATTATGTTATTGGCAAAAGAGCGATATTGGAAGATTGATTAGTGATACTGATTACATCGACTCTCGCCTATCTTAAGGCGCTGTGGTTAATGCAACTACGTAAAATGGGGTTTTTAAGGCGAGGATAAACCCCAATTTGTTATTCCGTGACTCCTGGTTTACCTAGTTCCAATATAATAACGAAGTGTTAAAAAATATGAGATATAAAGCACGATATTTAAAATACCTTAAACCATAAACATTTTAATACAACGTAATACTTTGGCTGTAATTAATTTACAAACTCACCTCCGATAAAAATCTATTTCATCGAAATATATGTATTAACTAGGATAATTATACATTTTATTTGAATAAATTGTTAGTAATTCTATATTAAAACCTCTTTAACCGAACAATTTTGTTTCTGTTTATTTCCAAAGATATTTTAAAAAAACATGAAAAATAGACAAGATCCGCTTTATGCAAGAACAGTTTTATGCTAAGCTAAAATGAATCTTATTGCGATGCGTATACGCTTGGTCTTTGGTTGTGTGCAAGGTTATCGTTTTGGATTGAGATTAATCCCCGCCTTAAAACACGTTTTTAGTAAAGGAAATGTTTTGAAAAATTTAAGTATAAAATAAGTACCGTTTTAAAATTGAGAAAATTTCCTATACGCAAAGTTATATCAGTACACAAGTAAACGTGGGAGAGCCATGCTTCGGCACGAATGGGCCGGCTCGACCGGAGAAATACCACGTTCTCACAGAAAACCGGCGTGAAACAGCGCTTGCGCTGTATTTCGGTGAGTGAGTGAGTTTACCGGTGGCCCAATTCCCTTCCCTATCCTCCCCTATTCCCTTCCCTTCCCATCCCTACCCTTCCCTATTACCCTATTCCCTCTTAAAAGGCCGGCAACGCACCTGCTGCTCTTCTAATGCTGCGAGTGTCCATGGGCGACGGAAGTTGCTTTCCATCAGGTGACCCGTTTGCTCGTTTACCCCCTTATTTCATAAAAACAATTTGAAAAATTCTGCTCGATAGAAAAAATCTCAAAGATGACTGTTATAACGCTGTTTTTCATAATTAAATCATTTTATGACTAAATTACACACTTTCTAGAAAAAAAACCGGCCAAGTGCGAGTCGGACTCGCGCACCGAGGGTTCCGACAGCTTAAAGGTATTATAGACCTGAGTATTTGGTATGAATTTCAATTTAATACCTCTACGCGTTTATGAGGAAATGGGTAGTAAGTTTAAAATTATTAAAAAAAAAAATATTATGTGATGTAACTAAAAATTTATGGTTTTCGTAATTTTTCCTTTATCTATGCTATAAGACGTTGCTTCGTACCAAATTTCAAGATTCTGAGTTCACGGGAAGCACCCTGTAGGTTTTGATTCCCTTGCAAGTGTCGAAAATTTGCGGCATAAACGGCTGTATCTTTTGATTGCGTTGGCTTAGAAGTTTGATTTTTTCACAGCTTCAAGGGACAGTAGACCTGAGTAATTGATATAAATTTCAGCTTCATACCTCCACGCGTTCCTGAGAAAAAGGGTCTTGACAGACGGACGGACGGACAGACGGACAACAAAGTGATCCTATAAGGGTTCCGTTTTTTCCTTTTGAGGTACGGAACCCTAAAAACAAAAAATGTAGTATTTGTGTCGTAACCTAACGTAAACGATTTGATATATTTGATTTGTGAACTACTAAAAACAAAAGGTTTTTTCTCCTATTTTCTATTATCAAGGCACGCGGCGAGCGCGTAACAGCCACTGTACAAGGCGCGCTGATATGAATGTTATTTTAATGTCCTTAACGTCGATATTCGTACTGACAGACATCGACCTGCTTATTTTAGGGACTACTGGGCCTTAATGTTAATTGTTATTACGGCCCACATCTTAGACAAACTAAATAAATCTCTAATTCTCACCTTAAAAATATTTTCAGAGTCCAAAGGTATATAGTTGACGGTGGCAAGGGTTAAAATAGCCGAGGCTATATCCGACGGTCGCAGCAGCTTCAGCCTTTCGCTTAGCCAACTCACTAGAGCATTCAATATTGGCTCATGCCTGTATCTCAGTAACCCCAACGATACCAGTATAGAGTTCACCACTGCTGGTTTATCTGTGTTATTTGGTAAACAGTCTAACACATCACTAAAACAAAGGTTTGAAAAGATTTCATTTTTTTACTGACTTCAAAAAAAGGAGGTTATCAATTCGACGAGTATGTATGTAATGTTTCCAGAACTGCCCAGTTTTTGTATGTACCATCGAGGAAGTTGATTCCTATGCAATTGACAGACCAACGTTATTTGGTCGAATATGTCAATTCAATGTTAATTGTGATCTGTCAGCTGGGTTTGATGTAACGTGACCAAACTACTTAGGTCCCCGATTTGCATAGGAATCAACTTCTCTGATAGAACATGTTAGTCTATTTCAGTGTCTGAAGTCAGAACAAATGTGTCAAATTTCAAAAGTGTATGTATGTATGTTTCTATGTTTGTGTTCACATATCTCCAGAACTACAAGTCCGATTTAAGTAATTCTTTATTTGTTGTACTAGGTATTGTTCAACTTACGGCCATTCCCAATATTTGATCTATCTCTGGTTTTGCCCTACTAGAGATAGGAATAGCTCACATTAGACATTAGATACATATATTTTATGTCAATTGTGAGCTATTCCTATCTCCAGTAGGGCAAAACCAGAGATAGATCAAATATTGGGAATGGCCGTTAGGGAACACTACAAGTTTCATCAAAATCGGTTTAGCAGTTTTCGAGATAAGGCAATTTTAATTCTCAACTATATACAATTTTGAAATCGGTTTTATCTTTTTAATATAATAGTATTATTCATAACAATAATTAAAATAAGGAGCACTACGGCAAGACAACAGACTAGGACTAATGACACAATTTTTTTAAATTTCTTTAAATTATATTACAGTTTTTTTTTGTCTCTGAAGTTGAATGATACTACGTATATTTTCCTTAGTCTATGATACTAATACTACTAACCTGCAGATCCTATCCAGTAACACAGGGTCTGGGAAGTTAAGAGCAGCCATAGAGAATAGGAGATCGGCTGATTTCTTCAAGTCTATAGGCTCAGGTTGCTTAGTGATGTTGTAGGAGAGAGCCCGCAGCAATGGAGTACTACGGCGCCCTTTCTGTTGGAGTGCTTTCATCACCTGAAATATTAGTAATTAAATTAATGTCACTATCATTATTGTAAAGCCTTTTATTACGAATTGCCTGTTTTTAGTATAAGAGTTTTCTTATTAAATATAATCTCTTAATTTAGTGTGCCTGATGGGCGATGGCAAATATGAGGCCTCATATAGGAGGCCTCCTACAGTCCTTCTTTAACTTATTTTAAGCATACCTTAATCATTTGAGGCAAAGCAAGATTAGCAATAAGCCGTGCTGCTTCATCATCCCCAGTTATACCCAATACAGTGCTAAGGTCTTCTGCCATGGTCAAAGAACCTATAGCCTGTGATGTGGGAGTCCGAGCGAGGATCCGACACAACTTGAGGAACCGGGGATCTTTCTCAAAATCAGCTATTTTCACTTTGTTACTGCTTGACCATTCTGAGAGAACTGACACCATCTGCAAATAAACCAACAACACTTCAATGATCACTCTCCTTTTTATTGAAAAAGGGTGGTGACAAAACAAATTTCCATTATTATTGTGACAGACATACCAGCCATATAATATACTAGACGTTCCGCGCGGCTTGTCCCGCGTAAATTAGATATTTCACAGACAAATTAGTCCACAAAAATAGCCTATGATCCTTCACGTGGTCTACTTCTTATCTGTGCCAAATAACATAAAAATTGCTCCAGTAGTTCGTGAGATAAGCCCTTTCAAATAATTTCCCCAGTTTTTTCCACATTTTCCTCTATTTATTTCCTCCTATTGGTCTTAGCGTGATAAAATATAACCTATAGCCTTCCTCTATAAATGGGCTATCTAACACTGAAAGAATTTTTGGAATCGGTCCAGTAGTTCCTGAGATTAGCGCGTTCAAATAAGCCCTTTCAAATAATTTTCCCCCGTTTTTTTACACATTTTCCTCTATTTTTTCGCTCGTATTAGTCTTAGCGTGATAAAATATAGCCTATAGCCTTCCTCGATAAATGGGCTATCTAACACTGAAAGAATTTTTTAAATCGGACCAGTAGTACCTGAGATTAGCGCGTTCAAACAAACAAACAAACTCTTCCGCTTTATAATATGTATTAGTATAGTATAATATATGGGGTTTACAACATTAGTGCTGAGTATGCAGTAAAACAACAAGAAAGAAAAAATTTATATGAAACATAAACATACCCTGAGTTTGTATGCTTATTAAGGTAATATTCCTCTCACCTTAAGTGCATGCCGTCTAGAAACAATAGGATTTTCAGCAACAAGAAGAAGGCTGTTAACATCGGCTGCCTTTCCTATTTGACTGTCCAACTGCTGCATATGGCTAAGCTTGATAGATTTTGGACTTGGCTTTTTAGGTGTTTCATCATCAGGAGCATTTAGCGAAGCAAAAGCTGCTGCCACAAGTCCTGAAATATAAATTCGTTAAATATAATTAGTAAGATAATATTATGAAGTGCTATTTTATCAGTTAAAATATGGCAACATAGTTATTATTAAAATTAAGTTTTTTATTAACACACTATTACTTTTAGCAATAAATTATTGAAGAGAAACAAGATTGTTACATAATAGTATATTGAGTATACAAACAAATAAATAAACACTACAATTACCTGTTTTCTCCTTATCTCCTACAGCATTTGTAAGATTTTCCTCTTGGTTAATGGCAGATACATCAGTTTTATTTGATTTAAATACCGTCACACCGGGAGCAGAATACTTTCTCAATACATTTCTTGAACCTAACCTACAAATTATGTGTCCACTAAATTTGAACATCTGAAAAAACATAAATTAGTATGATCTAAATCCACGTAGAGATAATTATAAACTTCTTCCCTTCTCGTAAACATGGATTTTAACAAAGTTTCATATAAAATAAATCTTTATGAAGAGTAAACTCCTCAAAATGTATCTTACATCACGCATTATTTTTATAATCATTTGAGGGGATGTAAATGGAAAAACTCACACCAAACATATTTCGACATACCTACCTTTGTTTAATACACACAGCTTTAGAGAAAAATATATATTTGTATTTTTATTTTATTCGGGAAAATAAATCATAATTTTTTACTGTATTTTTGACATGCCTACTATGGTTAATTATGTCATACTTGACAGGACAGGCGACAGCTGACAATAGACATTTTTTTTAAATTCGTCCCGGTCGGGACAGGCAAAGGGAGCGTTGCCCATACAGCCATTTCTATGTTTTCTCTATTTAAGGATGTATATAAGGTCAAATTCCGTACTACGTGGTACTACACTATATGTTACGTCCATACTATTTTCCGGCTTAAATCGCTTCCGAACAATTTTCAAATTCAAAATTGCAAACATTGACAAATTTGACAGATAAGTGAAACAAAAGATACAAAAAACCATTTACATAAAAGAGACAGTTCTATTTTTAAACGTCGAATCGTATCGCTGTCTCTTCGCCTGAGCTATGACGAAAATTCGATTTTTTCCAGATAGTTCGAAAAAATAATTGAAAATGTAAATAATCGAGGTATTTATTGCAATCAAGACATGTGGTAAGAGATTCCATGTGTTTTGTTTACTTTCGAGTCATAATTGGTACATTCTCGATACACGCACGACGTCATTTTCAATTTATTTAGGTAAGACAAGACGTAGCACGTTCGTGACTGTGCTCGATGCAGACTAACGGCCGTTCCCAATATTTGATCTATCTCTGGTTTTGCCCTACTAGAGATAGGAATAGCTCACATTAGACATTAGAGACATATATTTTATGTCAACTGTGAGCTATTCCTATCTGTAGTAGGGCAAAACCAGAGATAGATCAAATATTGGGAATGGCCATAAACAACAGACGGCCAAATTGGGCCGTATTTGAATCTTAACAACGCGCGCGGTAGTAACATATCTGCTTTTAGTTTTTCATCATTGATGAAAGTACTAAATAGTTACGTTAGTAACATAGAATATCATTGACTAAATATGTAAAAAATGGGACACCCAGACACTTATTATTAATTACTAGCTGTTGCCCGCGACTTCGTCCGCGTGGACTTTAGTTTACTTATAGTAAAGTTGTTCCCGTACATCGATTGAGTCGTTTACGCGCAAATCAGGAAAGTACGTATATTGTGTGGGAACCGCACATTTTACCGGGACAAAAAACATTCCTTGTCCCAGATTCAAATTCAAATTCTTTATTAAGCATACAATAATATACAATAGTATAAAAGCTAGGTAGCGTACATCACGTCGTCTAATCCCATGCTAAGTAAAAACTTGTGTTATGGCAATCAGACAACAGATGCACGCCGAACAATTTTATCCTAATAAATTTTATTAAAATTCAAATTAGTATCTCCAATCTCCATGCCAAATTTCATCAAAATAGATTAAATAGTTTAGGTGAGAATCATAAAAGTTTATTGTGCGGGAACCGTATATTTTCCGGGATAAAAAGTATCCCTTGTCTTTTCCCGAGACTGAAAGTACTGCCATACCAAATTTCATCAAAATAGATTGAATAGGTTAGGCGATAATTATAAAAGTTTATTGTGCGGAAACCGTACATTTTCCGGGACAAAATTAGCATTTCTTTTCCTTTCCCGAAACTCAAAGTATCTCAATACCAAATTCCATCAAAATAGATTGAATAGTTTACGCGCAAATCATAAAAGTATATTGTGCAGTAACCGTACATTTTTCCGGGACAAAATGTATAGTATGTTCTTTTTCGGGACTCAAAGTATCTTTATACCAAATTTCAGCAAAATGGGTCCAGCCGTTTACGCGTGATGCCGTGACCATGCGAAATATAACGTTCCGCGCAGCTTCGCCCGCGTAAATTAGATATTTCACAGACAAATTAGTCCACAAAAAATAGCCTATAATCCTTCACGTGGTCTACTTCTTGTCTGTGCCAAATAACAGAAAAATTGCTCCAGTAGTTCGTGAGATAAGCCCTTTCAAATAATTTCCCCCGTTTTTTTCCACATTTTACTCTATTTCTTCGCTCCTATTAGTCTTAGCATGATAAAATATAGCCTATAGCCTTTCCCGATAAATAGGCTATCTAACACTGAAAGAATTTTTCAAATCGGACCAGTAGTTCCTGATATTAGCGCGTTCAAATAAGCCATTTCAAATATTTTTTTCCGTTTTTTCCACACTTTCCTCTATTTCTTCGCTCCTATTAGTCTTAGCGCGATAAAATATAGCCTATAGCCTTCCTCGATAAATAGGCTAACTATCACGGAAATAATTTTTCAAATCGGATCAGTAGTTCCTGAGATTAGCGCGTTCAAATAAACAAACAAACAAACAAACTCTTCCCAATTATTAGTTTCGGCCGAAACTGACAGTAAGGCCGAAAGTTCGGTTTCGGTTTCGGTTTCGGCTGAAAAAACAGTTTCGGTCGGACACTAGCATTTACAAAATATGTAGGTATTATAACACGGAGAATATTTTAAGGAGCGTAGCCCGTCGGATCAGAGGCGCTTTGCACATGACGGGGCGGGGCGGACCGGTAGCACAAAGGGAATCCTACAATATCTATTACAAACGCACACCAAGGGCAAAAAGACCGCTCCGCAGGTCCCCGGCGGGCTCTGGCGGCGCGGCATGCCCGCCGTGGATCACACAAACCAGTTTACATGCAGTAACGCAGACGGCGCAGTGGCGCGAGGCGGCAGCTAGCTCTATTCTCTCTATCTCCACTAGAGTCTAGAACGAACGTCCTGAACTGACTGCCTCCACTCGTCGTGTGCTTTGTGTACCTACGCGGCGAGGGCAGCTGCAGACATCGACGGGCAGACGCGGTCTTTATTCCTTCGTGAATCGTGGACTAAAAGGCTGCCTCGCCCCCGCGTCGTCTGCAAAACAACAGAGTCCGCCCGGCAGCCAGTGCACGGCGCACGTGCTGGCAATACAATAATTTACTATACAAACCATAAATTAGTAATATTTGGACAAAGATACTGAGCACTGAACTACCGAGTACTGAACTACTGAGTACTGACCATGTCATTCTCATTAGTGATTAGAGGTCATTTTTCCTATAATATATACCTACCTATAATATATACTATACTGAGGTCACCAGACACGTCTAGTTTAATTTTTTGTCATACTGCATACTGAATTGACTGATTAAATTAAGTACTTATTTTACAAAAGGTATCGTTATCAAAGAACATATTATATTTACCGTTATAAATCCTATTTACCGTTATAACATTTACCGGTATTAATTCCAACTTTTACCGTTATTTATAGTATCGGGTAAATTTTCATACCGTAATCTATGCCCTTGAAGCAGTAACGTTATGAAAAAATAAAATTTCAACTTTTACCGCGTTTTTCTCGAAACCTTTGATATGTTCTTTACTGCGTTTACAAATTGCGCGGCAGTATAGCACACTGTTGCCGGGGCGCAGCGGGTCTTGTCGGGCCGTGTCGCATTGACGGATTCAATCCGCCGACAAAAATCCGCGCTGATGCGCCCAGGCACAGTGTGCGATACGCGGAAGTGGTGTGGAAAGTGTGTAAGAGTGGAAGCGGATCTTCCATACAAATTATATGTATGGAGGCGGATTTTTGCGATGCGCCCCGGCATTGGCACGCTGAGCCCCGGCACGGCCCGTCTCAGTGTGCTCACTCCTTTATTTGACATTTGTCTATGGTGAATTAAATAGAGAAAACCAATGACATAAGAAACACAAGGACCCGAAGCAATTGTCTATGTATAGAATTGATTACGTCAAGTCGTCGAGAAATGCATAATCATATAACTATCTCTTTTTTGCCTATGCTTTTTTACGTAAGTGAAAAAAGATAACTGTAAGTTTGAGTGTTTACCATTTTGAAAGAAATATTTGCCAAAATGCCTCTTTGTGACCAATTCAATGTACGTAAACAAACAACATTTATTTTAAAAATTTCGACATTATTCTAGTTATTATTGGTAAAAATTCTTTTAGGAAGTGAAATTTGGAGTGCCGAAACATGACCACGTGCAGTGTTATTGGATGCCGTACTCGAATCCGAAGAAAACAACCAGATTTGTCTTTACATCAGTAAAGTTTAGTATTTTACTTCGAAACACACCAGATTTATTAATTCAGACGACTGTGTTTTCTTAAAATGATCTATTACAAAAGGTTCTCTTAATTTCACCGCTTGGTTCCCTATATTTTTGATGTTTTCCGTATAAAATACGTGGTAGTAATATTGTATGAACAGTAGTGATTGCCTTTATCGATAATTTTATTTAAAATTTCATTTAAATAATTTTTTTTTACCTAATTTCACCACTTTTACAATGTATGTATATGTGTTTATTTCTACTTTTACATTACCTAATGATGAAGCAAAAAGAAAAGAGTGGATAAATATTAGAGTGCGTTTCATCGAATAGTTCCTTTGCCGTCATGTTGGCATTACTGTCTGTCAATAACGTAAACATGGCAGACATGCTCTGCGAGTATTCATAAGTTTTACTGTGATTTCGTCAGAAAATCATGCCGAAAACATTAATCACCCTGAAATACAGTAAAACTTATGAATACTCGCAGAGCGTGTCTACCGTGTTTATATTATTAACATACAGGAATGCCAACATGATGGCAAAGGAACTATTTGATTAAACGCACTTCTAGTGACGAAAACTACATACATGCGTCATGCGAACGAAGTCGCGGGTAAAAGATAGTACTTACTTATATTATTATTATCAGGGCGAGCGAATCGAGCCCTAGTATATCCCAAAACCTGTACATTTTGTGGTACACTTTACGAAAAAACTATCACGCCTATTGATTTGTGCTTTAACATAGTAATTTTATTTACATGTCAATGTATTATCATCAGTCAGTCAAGGTATAACGACGCGAGCCCTCATAAAGCTCGGCTCTTAGCTAGTAAGTGCGAAAGTGACTTTGTTTGTTTGTTACGACTTTACGCATAAAGTACTAAGCGGATCATCAAGAAACTTTCATACGTACACGTTGTCTGGGGTATGGAGAAGGACATAGGGTACCTTTCATCCCGGGAAAAGAACGGTCCCCGGGGATAGACGTTAACACAGGATAAGCCGCGGGCGAAAGTTAGAATTATATAAAATTAGGGAATTATTAAAAGTATTTTGTGATAACATATTATTATCTCCCCTAATTTAAGGTAGCACAGTAAAGATATTGAGGCAACACTAATTTGCATTAGTGCCAACATGACGGCAAAGGAACTATTTGATGAAACGCACTATATAGGTGCAGAAAATATTAGCATGAACAAAAAAAGGATATATGTCTGCTCAATACATTTTGAAGAGTGGTGTTTTAATAGGACGTTGGGCAGATTAAAACTACAAGATGATGCTGTACCATCAAAAATATTATTCGTGGAGGCTTCAGCCTTCATGTAGACGTTCTAAAAGTGTTAAGTTTGTTAACCTATTTAGAAATAAATATTTTGATTTTGATTTTTGATTTTTACTAGTGTAGTTTGTGCTCATAATATTATAGGCTCTATGGGTAAGGCCAACTGCCAAGTTAGCCTCTAAAAAGTTTGGTGTTCTTAACAGAACTAGGCAGTATTTTAGTCCGGAGTTTATACCATCCACATCACCATGAGTGATAGACTTGGACCGTGCGTTTTTCGCGTAACTTTCTGCCGCGCACTGTAAAACTCTAGAACGAACTGTCACCAGGTAGTATTACTGGACCAGTACGATATGCAAACCTTTAAGAAAAGAGCATAAATAAAAGGCATAGTTCCTTTTAACAAAATTTTATTTAAATAAATAAAATTTAAAGAAATGTCAGTTTACTGCAGCTAACTACTAAACCTATATTTTATTTGTTGGACTCAAGTAACACTGTGGTAACACCCAGTTGAATAAACCACCCTAAACAAAATTAATCTTGTCTTTACTTTTATAAAAATTGGAAGTGAGCAGAGGTCACAAGTTTTTTTTAAATTTATGTTTATTATAGTCACCTTTACTATTATTTAAAAAAGTATAGTTAATGTGGTTTTAGGGTTACGTACCCATTTGGTTAAAATCGGGACCCTATTACTAACTCTTCGATGTCTGTCCGTCTGTCCGCTATAGCTAGACTTCTGAAATTTTCACAGATTGTGTATATCGGTTGCCGCTATAACAACAAATACTAAAAATAAAATAAATATTTAAGGGGGGCTCTCAATTCCCATATAAGAAACGTGATATTTTTGGCCTTTTTTGCTCGTAATCAATAATAGTAACAATTAGGCACTTGAAATTTTCACAAAATCCTTAATTATATTTTTACTTTAATGATTAATAATAAAATTTATAATGAAGTAAATATTTAAGGGGGCTCCCATACAAAAAACACAATTTTTTGTCTACTTTCACTCTATACCGGAGTCCGACTCGCACTTGGCCAATTATTTCATTCAGTGACGTCTCTTGTAAAATCCGCCGTTTTACTTTTTAGTCCACAAAATTTGAATTAAAAGACCAAATTAGGTGTTTGCCTTTACTATTATTTGAAAAAGTATCGATATCGATATTTTTGCATCGTCTCTAGTAAAATCCACCATTACTAGCCTTCAAATTTTGAAGGCAGGCGCGTTCCTTTCGTGGTTATTTCATGTCCTGTGTTTCTTATGTCATTGGACAAAACATAGAAATGGCTGTATGGGCAACGCTCCCTTTGCCTGTCCCGACCGGGACGAATTAAAAAAAATGTCTATGGTGAAATCCAATGAATAAGGAAACAGATGGAGGCGACATAACTACAAAAAAGTGTGGCCGGCGCCATATTGCCAAGAACTAAACATGGCGGTCTATAGTGATGGGACACTCGGTTGATATTTGTCGAGGACATCGTTAAACTAACATGTTATAAGTGAGCGTCCTGTTATATTATATATTATATTGATATCAAAAATGTTTTTTTTTTATATTATATAAAAAAAATATCATTTTTGCCTATTTTGTCTCTATGTATTATAGTACATAGAGACAAAATATTTTAATAAAACTATTTAATTTATTTTAAGTTTATTAATTATTATTTAAGTTGTAATTATTGATATCGAGAAAAAATTACCAAAAAATCGGACAAATACTAGTTGTACTCGCGCACGAAGTGTTTTCAGTTTATTTTAATTTTACCATCAATTATTATTATTATTAAAGTATGTATACAACTGAGTATTTTGTGAACATTTCAAGTGCCTATTTTTTTCGCGATCGAGACCGATATTGATATTTTTTCAAATATCGATATTTTCTTTCAATTTCGACATCCCTATAATACGACACTTTGACAGTTTATGTACTTCGGAGAACCGGAACATAAAATGGCGGACCGGCCACAGTATTTTGATTTGGTAGAGACCATAGAGTAAACATTATAGCATAGCTTGCTAATGTATACTCTAAGGTAGAGACCATTATGCCGAGCCCACTTATAAAAGTCAATGGTGAAATCTGTCAAACAAAGCGATCATTGACCGTTTTGACTTTTGTTTGAAGTTTTTTAGTGCATTTCGTCGAGTGGAGGTTTCGATAATAAAATTTAATTTATTAATCGTTGTGAAGTATTTATTTCATATTGATACATAAAATGGTAAGAATGGTTATATTTTCTATATGATAAACAGTATTTTGATGTGATAACAAGCTTTCTTGTGTGGTTAGATGTACTTGCGACTGTTGCAAGACTAGTTGTTGTTTTCTTATGAGCATAAAAAGACCCAATATTAATCTTAAATCTACTATTATTCCTGAAATAATACCTATAGGAATGCTTTAAAATCACTTTTATCCAAATGATACATAAGTAACAAGTATATTCTCTAATCTACATTCTACATTATCACACAGACGTACATTCAAACTACCTGCAACCGCTTTATAGCTACCGTATCAATACTTTCCGATACAGACTTTTATGCAAGTAGAGAAAAAGTAATACGCAATAAGCTACTAGGCTGCAGTTTTTAATATTTATGACAGGTTATAATCTGCTTGATCCTAATTTTTTAATATTTTGTTTTTCATTCTAGGCGGGGGCAAATGGTGCTAGTGCGGTGTAGCCGCGCTTTGCTCTGAGCCCCCTCCCAAATAAGGTAAGTGAACAATAAAACCAATTTTTAAATGAAGATGTCATTCATAGTAATAGAGAAACTAATAAGAAATTACTGTAATAATATGTCTATCATATCCATCTTTGTCGATTAGCTAGTATTACTATTGTTTACTAGATGACCTATTGAACTTTATATTATCACTTTCCTCCTATTTTTTAAGACTAAAATTAGTTAAATTGTTTCAGCAATTCTTGAGATTTAGCAAGACTAACAAAACTTAAAATAATTTTTTATTAACACCTCCATCGTGGGTATCGCAGACACATTAGGGTTAAGATAGACTAGTAAGTTTTACAAGGTTCAAATTACAAGTTGAATGAGAAAATTAAGTATGTATTTTTTCTCTTCTACCCTTTTTTACACAATCTATTGTATTCATTATTCATTTCAATGGCTCAATTTTTGTTTTCAGAGGCAGAGAAAGACAATATTAGGTACATTTGTGCCAACATTAAGATGGACCTCACCAATAGGTATGTAATTTTTTTAAATGTTTATTAATCCCTCAATCATATATTTGTGGAAATCATTGTTATCGCGGTCGAATGTGACTGCTTGGGAGTTGAAGCATAAAAATGGAGCAGTATCATACATAATATAATCAGAGGTTTCTAGTGTCTATAAAGATAAGTATAACCAAGATGTTACAACTCAGATGGCACAATGTTTATTTTACAGGAATAAAAATTCTGAAGAAAAGACAGGTTTCCATGCGTAACCTAATTAATAATGGGGCCATTCATTTACAAAACATTACTTCAAATGATTTTTGCTTTGAGATTTTAAGTTTTGTGTTAATGCTTAAACTTACTTTTGTGTCATTTTGTGTGGTGACTATGATTTATAATTGATTTTACCACACCTTATATGTATTAGTGAGTACATTGGGGAGCTTAAATAGTATCTATCAAAGTTTTGTTTTAAATTGTATAGTCATACAAAACTACAAAATCAAATCGTAGAATTATAAAGAACTTGGACCTCTTACACTTTGAAATAAATATAAAATAATATGCAAATTGAATCATCCTAAATTAGCAACTACTATTTTTATCTATAATAAGTGATTTAGCATAGTCCTTAATCCTTCCTAATGGTTTACACTTTGTGCCCAATTTTATCAAAAAAGAGTATATTTAATTGAGTTATTCTTACTTCAAAGAGATTGAAATGCATAAATTACTATCTATCACATAAATAATAATACCCCCCACACCGGTTTCGGTGACGGTGGCCGGTTTCATTGAAACCAGGCCAGGTACGCAGGAGTAATTTTATAGTGCTCAAGTGTGTGCGCAGTACACAAGAGCACTCTCTATTCTCTACTCTCATAACCCAGTGGGACGGAAGACCGACACGACTGGCGAGAGATCAGGCGCAGGACCGACTTTTTACATGCCCATCCGACGCAGGGATCATCTTACTTGTCAGACAATCAGGTGATCAGCCTGCATTGTCCTAACCAAACATGGAAATAACATGTTTCCAACGCGGGAATCGAACCCACGACCTCCGAGTCAAGAGCTACGCTCTTAAACACCTTATCTATCACATATTATACAACTTGCTAACATCTATACAAATGTCAATCTATACTAATATTATAAAGCGGAAGAGTTTGTTAGTTTGTTTGTTTGTTTGAACGCGCTAATCTCAGGAACTACTGGTCCGATTTAAAAAAATCTTTCAGTGTTAGATAGCCCATTTATCGAGGAAGGCTATAGGCTATATTTTATCACGCTCATACTGATAGAAGCGAAGAAATAGAGGAAAGAGTGGAAAAATGGGGGGAAATTATTTGAAAGGGCTTATTTGAACGCGCTTATCTCAGGAACTACTGGTCCGATTTGAAAAATTCTTTCAGTGTTAGATGGTCCATTTATCGAGAAAGGCTATAGGCTACATTTTATTACGCTAAGACTAATGAGAGCGAAGAAATAGAGAAAAATGTGGAAAAAATTGGCGAAATTATTTGAAAGGCCTTATTTGAACGCGTTAATCTCAGGAACTACTGGTCCGATTTGAAAAATTATTTCAGTGTTAGATAGCCCATTTATCGAGAAAGGGTATAGGCTATATTTTATCACGCTAATACTGATAGAAGCGAAGAAATAGAGGAAAGAGTGGAAAAATGGGGGGAAATTATTTGAAAGGGCTTATTTGAACGCGCTTATCTCAGGAACTACTGGTCCGATTTGAAAAATTCTTACAGTGTTAGATGGTCCATTTATCGAGAAAGGCTATAGGCTACATTTTATTACGCTAAGACTAATGAGAGCGAAGAAATAGAGAAAAATGTGGAAAAAATTGGCGAAATTATTTGAAAGGCCTTATTTGAACGCGTTAATCTCAGGAACTACTGGTCCGATTTGAAAAATTATTTCAGTGTTAGATAGCCCATTTATCGAGAAAGGGTATAGGCTATATTTTATCACGCTGAGAGTAATAGAAGCGAAGATATACAGGAAAATGTGGAAAAAAACGGGGCAAATTATTTGAAAGGGCTTATCTCACGAACTACTGGAGCAATTTTTCTGTTATTTGGCAATTGGTATAAAGATACTTTGAGTCCCGAAAAAGAACATTGGCATTTTGTCCCGGAAAAACGTACGGTTACTGCACAATACTTTTATGATTTGCGCGTAAACTATTCAATCTATTTTGATGAAATTTGGTATGGCAATACTTTCAGTCTAGGGAAAGGACAAGGGATACTTTCTATCCCGGAAAATATACGGTTCCCGCACAATAAACTTTTATGATTCTCGCCTAACTATTTAATCTATTTTGATGAAATTTGGCATGGAGATTAGAGATACTAATTCGAATCTGGGGCAAGGAACGTTTTTTGTCCCGGAAAAATGTGCAGTTCCCACACAATATACTTTTCTGATTTGCGCGTAAACGACTCAATCGATGTACGGGAACAACTATAAAGTCTACGCGGACGAAGTCGCTGGCAACAGCTAGTACTCAATAGAAGGGGAATCCCCTTCTATTGTAAGTCAACTGTGGTCAAGGGCGTCGCCAGGGGGGGGCAGGGAGGGGCAGCTGCCCCCCCCCCCCCCCCCCCCCCCTAGAGACTCTAAAAAACGTTGCCAAATATAATGCAAAAGCAACGACCACTATAATATTAAAATCTGGTAATAGATGTAAGGCTCGTAGTACAAGTGAAAAGTTTCATGTGCTGTCGACTTTACCTACAATTCATACCTACTTTTCTCATTTATAGAGAGTGAGTAAAGTATGAATTGTAGACTGTAGTAGGTAAAGTCAACTTGCCCCCCCCTGCGCCATCGGCTGGCGACGCCCTTGACTGTGGTTAGGGGTGCAATTACTTTTTTCATTGTTCAGCAATCTGTGCAATAGATGACGCCCGCAACCCCGTTGCTTCAAATTCTTGTATCGTGCTAGAATAGTACTTATATTTTTTCGGGACAAAAAATATTATAATATGTCCTTTCCCGCGACTTAAAGTATCTCCATACCAAATTTCAGCAAAATCTGTTGAGTGGTTTGGGGGTGAAGAGGTAGACAGACACACTTTCGCCTTTATAATAATATTAGTATGAACTATGAAGTATGAATATTGATTTAGTTAAGTATAAAAATACTTTAGCTATTCGTTATCTGTAGACGAATATTTTTGTTGTAAAAAAGTTCACACAAAAAATGGTGATTTTTTCGGTAGTGTCGCGAAGGATAAAAAATTTATTACTTACCTATAAATATATTTACTTATTTCTACGACTGAAATGTTACCCAATAGTCAATACCAGGGTCTTGCTAATAGCTGCCAATAACAGAGCTCTGAAGGGGGTCCCCTGAATGTAATTACGTCACGTCGTGTCACGCCGCACGCGGCACGTGCGGCGCGCCCAGGGGCTGATAGACACGTGACCATACTCCTGTACCACGTGATCATTCCCCTCGGCAAGTTTCATAATGACCTTGATTTCTTATCAGTATGGGAAAATGGAGGTGTCAACGAGATAAAATCAAAGTTATCTAATATGATTTCGTTGACGCAGAAAGTTCCGGATTTTTTATCATAATATTGACCGGATTATTATCATTAAATATAATTTTATTATAAACGGTTAAGGGCAATCCACACGTACCACAAGTCACAACCACACCACATCGCAACGACAAAATGTCGTCGAGCAGTGGTTAGGAGTGAATGGTGTCTCTGCAGCTTTTTGTAGTTGCATTGTGGTACCGACAAAATGCCGACGTGGTTGCGTTGTCGCCAGTGGTTGCGATGTGGTTACGCACGAAAGTCAATGAAACGGAGGGGGAAGAGCGCGGGCGGTGTGCGCGCACTATCATTGCATCGACGCAACGTTGTGGTTGTGATGTGGTCGGCCGCGGTTGCGATGTGTTCGGCTGTGGTTGCGATGTGGTCGGTATCACACAAGTGGTCGACAACGACAGCAAAATGTGCGTCGACGGCAGCCGTCGAAAGTTTATCACGCTTGCAGTTGTGATGTACCGCGTAAAGGTAAGCGTCCACAGGTCTGTATCGTACGCAACGGACGTCTCGTATCAAAGTGGACGTACTGTGAAATAATTATCCGTTTGATGCGTGACGTCCGTGTCGTACGATACCGACCTGTGGACGCTTACCTTAAGAGGATACACCAGGGGCTAGAGAAATGAAAAATAATATCGGCCAAGTTGGACTCGCGCACGAAGGGTTCCGCACCACAATAGCGCAAAAATACGCTGAAAATTGTGTTTTTTGTATGGCAGCCCCCCTTGATTATTTCATTTATTTAAATATTAATATAAATTATTAAAGTACAAATAAAACTGAGTATTTTGTGAAAATTTCAAGTGCCTATGTATTGCCGTTACTGATATAGGTATAGCGCGCCACTTGACTCGGAGGTCGTGGGTTCGATTCCCGCGTTGGAAATATGTTATTTCCAAGTTTGGTTAGGACATTACAGGCTGATCACCTGATTGTCTGACAAGTAAGATGATCCATGCGTCGGATGGGCATGTAAAAAGTCGGTCCTGCGCCTGATCTCTCGCCGGTCGTGTCGGTCTTCCGTCCCACTGGGTTATGAGAGTGAAGGAATAGACAGTGCTCTTGTGTACTGCGCACACACTTGGGCCACTATAAAATTACTCCTGCGTAGCTGGCCTGGTTTCAATGAAACCGGCCACCGTCACCGAAACCGGTGTGGGAGCTATATAGTGATAAATAGCAGAAAAGGGCAAAAAATAGCAAAAAAATCACGTTCGTTGTATGGGAGCCCCCCTTAAATATTTAATTTATTTTGTTTTTAGTATTTGTTATTGCGGCAGCAGATATATATACACAATCTGTGAAAATTTCAGAAGTCTAGCTATAGCGGTTCTTGAGTTACAACCTGGAGACACACAGACAGACAGACGGACAGACATCGTAGTCTTAGTAATAGGGTCCCGTTTTTATCCTTACGGATACGGAACCCTAAAAAGTACGTGAAATATCTATAGCTGTCTCGCTTACCTCAAGCCTATACCGCAGAACGCGATAGAGACAACTGCAGAAAATCAACGATTCGTTGTCCCCTGATTCCTTCCCCAAAACTTAACCGATTTAAGTACTTTTTTCATTAAAGAATTGAGCTGTGTTCCTATGTTTTTTTTTTTTGTATAATCTACCCAAATCTGTTTTCTGGATGTTTGAACGCAGCGGAAAATCTGGCAATTTTTTTTGGGTTTTTGAACGTTCATATCTTTTTTAATAATTAAATGATGACAAAAAAGAAAACATAGGGACATTGTATTAGTGACCGTAGATATTCAGAAAAAAAATTATAACTCTACTAGCATTATCCAGGGAGGAAACAGGGGACAACGTTTCAAGTATGGAAGAAAGGGCGGTGTGGACTCCTCTTAAGGCGCTACGTCAGAACTGGGGGCCTATCACCACGTCCTCTACTAAGCGACACCGTTTGACGGATGAGCTATATTACTTTAACGTCAAACTAGCAATCTTAAAAAAGTTGATATTTCACAGCGGATTTAACAATGTTTTGCATTTTTTACTGTTTTTTAGTTAAATTATATTTGAAAAGTGAGTACGGTAATGTCATTGTAATCTTACAAGAAAGTGTTCTAGAAACATGATATATAGGAAAGGTCGTGGTAGGCCCCTCCAAGCGTGATAAACGGCTGCCGTCGACTGCCGCCGACACGTGCCGTTCGTCTGTAAGAAGCCTTAGGTACTATCAGAGAAGTTGATTCCTATGCAAATCGGGGAACTAAGTAGTTTGGTTGCGTAATGCGTTACGTCAAAACTCAAACCCAGCTGATAGATCACAATTAACATTGAATTGACATATTCGACCAAATAACGTTGGTCCGTCAGTTGCATAGGAATCAACTTCCTCGATGGTATATAATATTTTGCCTTGTCTGAGAAATTATTTTTTAACATAATTTCAGACGTAACCATAACATCTGAATAAACTTTGTGAATCTTCTTATTAGTAGGGGAGTATAATGAATATGGCACCCGTAGGTACGAAGCAATGAATAAATAAACAAAAGGAATAAAGGAAGACGCTAAAGAACAAGTAGCTCCTCTGCTTTAGTGTTACAAATTACAATGGTCGGTGAAATTTTATATTCATTATACGCGGTTTCCTCTCGCGAAACGTGCTTAGAATGTAAGTCTTTTAATATTATTTAGGCTCATATGCTAACGGCAGATATGTTCTATTGTTATCGAGTACTGGAACAAACGAGGGTCAATACTATTAGAGCTCCCACACAAAACTGCGATTTCGCATCCATAAAAACATAATCATAATATTAATACGTGAACGAAAAACTTTGTAACCCTTTTTACGAAAAATGGGGAAACGTAGGTGCATGAAATTTTGCACAGTTATAGTTTATATGGTGAAGGAGTGCATCGAACTAATATTATTTTGAAATTATGATTTTATCATACATTTTTTTAACAAATAAAACATTACACACTACAACACACACACACATGAGAAATGACAGATTTTTGAGTGACAAGCCTATACGTACGAATTATACTCTATTTATGGTTGAAGTCGGTTGACAACAAGTTGACAAATTGAAAATGGATTATAGTTTTTTTTAGTGAATCTGATACTATTAGACAATGCTTACACGGCCAGTCTGAGATCAGCTAGACTTAAAACTAATAAGTAATTACTTAATTAAAAGGTGACATGGCAGGAATAAAGATAGAGAAAGAAAATCGACACACCAGAGAGATCGATTAGAAGCGCATAAATTGATGCCTGGAGTTAAACCTTCTAAGAAATTGATCTACGAACTACGAACTACTGAAATTGACAAAATAGATACGGCAAAATCAGACAAAGATAGGGGACATGGCGATTGTTACTCAATCATTTATTGAAATCGAAAACTTTTTTGCTCATCAAAATGCTATTAAGCCGTGCGCCGGTTCAGCCAGAAGGATATCAACTGCATCGGTATCGATCCGGTGCACAGACAGACCACGTGGCGTCTCCACCGCCGCAAACCCCGGATACCTACAGCTAGGGTTGCCATTGCCGTCCGGATTTCCCCGGATTTGTGTCCGGGGTGCGTCCGGCCGGATTTTTGAAAAGCGTCCGGGTGAAATCTAGACACTTTTGATGAGAGAAATTTAACTTTTAAGTCATGCAGCAATAAACGGAAGATAAAAACTCGCTAAGCATACACACGGTTTCTTGCATGGACTTGAGTTAGTCAGATTTTTACAAATTTTTGTTGGAAAAGCAAAGATTGAAGACGTTATCGTAAATACTGTTTAACACTCCATTAGGTGCGCCTCTATTTGGGACGTTAGTAGTCGCGCGCTCTACATAATATGTAGAATATTTTTAATATAAGGTTTTCAAAGGATTTTTTTATAGATTGAAAAATGTTTTTTGGTACTAATAAGAAAAACTTTATTATAAAACTAAAACAAACAAAATATGACTAATTTAAACATGTTAGGAACAAAAAAAATTAGACTTCTTGTACATAACTAAAAAAACACAAAATTTATAAACTTATAATATTAAAAGACTCATTTTTTTTATTCACTCATGTTCTCCACCTCCGATTCTTAATTTTTAGCGTAGTCTGGACATAGAAGAACCTGATGATGAGGGCAAATCCACTTGTTACATGTGTTACAATGGTTCTTGGTTGACTTGTTGAGCGCTCTGCCACAGAAGGAACATTTTCCAACGCGACCGATGTTGGGGGGTTGTGCTGGACCCGGGTTCAACTCGGATGGATTGTTCAGGCCGAAAAGAATTTTTCCTTTTAGTTTTAATGATTTTGGAATGTTTTCCATAGATATTCTGCGCTTTATGCACGGAGCCACGGGTTCAAAACCAATTTCATGCAAATAATTTTTTCGTGACTTGTTACTGTAGCCTTTGTTTATTGTATGCACAAGATACTCGTTGATTGCACTTATATTCATCATATCATAGAATACAGTAAGCGGCCAACGCCTGGAGTTTCTGGAGGCATCGTAAGAACCGCACTTCTTGTCCACAACATCCACGCCGTATTTGGTGTAATTATAGAATGTAATAATTTCTGGCTTACTTTCTTCCTTTTCTGTGTCCGTATTTTGTGGGGATTCTTCTAAGTAGTTTTCTTCTAAGAACAAATCTGCAGGGTCACTCTCCACGATATCTCCATCATCAGTGTCTTCTTCTTCGAGCCATCTCGAAATTCTCTCTTTTCCACTCCGTGAAGCCATTATTTTGGAAAAAATCATCACTCTAGTAAGTACTAACCTTCTTATAAATTGTATGTAACAAAAAATATAAATGAAAGGTAAAAAATATACTTACAACAAATAAACATCGACCGCAGTTCACGAAAAAAATGTCGCGCGAGTAGTCGCGCGTTCTACAGTTGTAGAAATTCCCTTTTGGCGTCAAATTTCTCTGGCATGCGGACGCATCGGTCGCTGCAAGGGCACTGAATGTGTTCATTGTCTTGTAATAGAAGAATAATAAGACTGTGTATGTGACAGACCTTGAGTAACCGATAATATTCCACAAAATGCACAAGCGTTCTATACTATTGTAGAACGCGCGCCTAATGAAGTGTTAAGAGGTGTCCGGAGAAATAACCGGAAATCCGGGGAATTCTGTCGTGCCTGACCGGCGAAGCGAATTTGGTTGATGGCAACCCTGCCTACAGCTTATAGCTGTACTCCTAAAAACTTCTTTGGTACACCCTGTTTGAAAGCAGATGAATGTGGAAGACATTCAGTTTTGTTAATTTTATCCATCATTTGATGGCTACTAGGAAATAAATAAAATTTAAGGTAAGTAGGTATCTGAATTCTGTATCCCTGGATATAAATTCTACAATTTCGTTTTATTCTCTGCTCTTTAACTCAATTCGATGTTTTTAATTAGTCTACTAATTGAAGTATAAACTAAGTGCACAGCAAATGTGTCACCCATTCAGCCATTGACTTTGTGCCTGCGAGAGCTTTCGTTCCGCGGACGCTCCCATTAAGGCCTTACAAAACGTTTTAATGAAAGCCCCGTAGCGCAGTCAAACAACGCCCTCTATCCGCGGCACGCTCTTCCTCCGCTGACCTCGCCCCATCCCTCAATTTTGGTTCTACTACACCTCCGCACGAAAATAAACCGTACCCGCACCGAATAAAGTTCAAGTTCAAAGCCTGTCTACTCACTTGCGCTATTCTAGCGGCGTGCCAAAATCGATTGACGGTCCCCGCAGCGGCGATGAAAAATGTATCTTATTCGAAAACGATGTGGTGGAAATTCGCTCGATTGACATGCGCGAACACGCAGCCTCCCCTAGGGTCGCGTTCGATTCCTCAGTCGCCTCGCCGGCTCGGCCCGGACGCTTACCCGGAAGAAAAACGAAAAACAAAACGAATAAACAAATCCACAGTTTCCTTCTTCACGAAGGATTCTCGTCGGATAGCCGGAGGATAATTTCGCGTTATTAGCTGTACGGTTAGCGACGTCGAGAGCGTTCTTTGACATCGAGCCAGTGTTTGTGATAGTGATTGTTGATGTGATCCTTAGCAGTAAGCAGTAGCGTATACACCCCTAGCTTAGTATTCCAGGCCAATCGAATATATTTTTGAGGAGCGAGGTATATAATTTGATGTATTGGATATAAAGTGTGGCTTGTAGTTCGATCGGCAGATAGTCTGTATGACGAGAGAGGAAAGCTTTTTGTTTTGTGGGAGGAGCTTTATAAAAGTTGCATAATAAACACAATCGTATACAGCTTAAAATATCTGATTGGAGTTGCGAAATATGCTTATGTAATTGACTTATTACTTGCGTAGATAAAAGATAGAAACACTTGTAAAACCACTCTATTAAAATGAGAAATGTTTATGTCTCAAGTCTTTCTGCTTTGGAGGCATGACGAGCTAGTCGGGAGTTTTCACATGTTTGTAAAAAGAGTTTTATGTTTTGTCTGCACAGTTAAGTAAGACTGGAAATTGAGCGTTTCAACTTGCAGTATTTGAATTTTTTTTTTAATTAGCAAAAGAAATGAAGTTTTTCCATATCCTTACAATAAGTTTCTACAACGAATAGGTACAAGAATTTGTTAACACAAAAGCTATTTCACGTCTTAGTCCTTAGAATACTATGATATCCAATGCTTTCAAATTAGGAGAGAATTAAGGTAAGTAATTGAACCATTTATCATTTGGCTCTACTTTAAATGTTTGAAAGCGATGACGTAAACTCTTACAATGGACATGACATCATTCGCCCTACAGCAATGATATCCCTGTCTGAACTGATAAATTGTCCACCTCTTAACCCCCAACAGATAAATATCAATTAACACTATTCGTTCTGGACAGCATTTTACATTGAAATCAACACCAACGTCCTATATAATATGTGATTTCTGTAAATCATAATGATCTAGCCTTAAACGGCAACTTGAGCGTAATCCATGAAACTTACTATTATTTTAAATAACAGTAGCAGCTGTGCTTTCCAACAAGTTATCCACCATGCTAACTAATGGCATACAACCAAAATTATTATGGTGAATATTCTAGGCATTATATATTAGCTATATATTAGGCATATTTTCTATTTTATGAGATCATTATTCGATGAAAGTGTCCAGCGCAATAAAATGTTTGCCTATATCGCGGATGCAAATTGGAATTAGTTTTATTACTTTCGAATAATCGAGGAGCCTATTATGTTATGTTCGAAGCTAATTATTTTTTAATACTCTACACACTACGAATAGTAATTTTATTATTCGTCGTGTAGGCTACACATCATTTTGTTTGATAGCCTACAGGCTACACATCATTTTGTATTAAAGACTGGGTTATCAGATGCGCCTTACATAAGAAATGTCGTTCGATCCAGCTATTAATTAAAAAGTAATTGCATCGCGTCGTTCACATTATAGCGGACGTTGCACAAGAGCGGCGGGAATAATACTAGGTCTTCGTTTGTTTCATCAGGGTGGCTTTCATCATTTCCTTCCTATTGGAGCGGACTGTTATGCATGATTTCCACGGATGCATGATTTTGTTTTTTCACTAACGCACCCAGAGTCCTTGGCTTTCCTAGGATTGCAAAGTTGCAACAATTGTTGTTTTCCTTCATTAGGGTACCTATTCACGGAGCGTTCAGCCACGGTCAACTTGTCTCGGCGATATATCATATAGGCAAGGTATGGATCAGGTATCCACTATCGACCGAGGATATCCTTTGGGAGGCTACCTGTCGCGGATTTGTAGCTGGTTTGGTCATAATGAAACTAGCGACAGTCATAACTCAAAGAAATCGGTGGGGGGGGGGGGGTAGTAAGGAATATGTTTATCTTTATATGTTATTTATTATTATGGACATGGCGCTGCAATGCCCCAAGTTTTTTTTTTTTATGAAATAAGGGGGCAAACGAGCAAACGGGTCACCTGATGGAAAGCAACTTCCGTCGCCCATGGACACGCAGCACCAGAAGAGCTGCATGTGCGTTACCGGCCTTTTAAGAGGGAATAGGGTAATAAGGGAGGGTAGGGAACGGAAGGGAATAGGGGAGGGTAGGAAAGGGAATAGGGTAGGGGATTGGGCCTCCGGTAAACTCACTCACTCGGCGAAACACAGCGCAAGCGCTGTTTCACGCCGGTTTTCTGTGAGAACGTGGTATTTATCCGGTCGAGCCGGCCCATTCGTGCCGAAGCATGGCTCTCCCACGTATAAATACTTACATATTTGATATTTACATCCGCATGTAAGCACAACTCATAATTATATTCCTCACACAATAGACGACTGAAAAGCACGTGTACGTTTCTTTTGAAAAAAGTAAGCAGGACACGGTCGTTGACCCGAGTGGGGCAGGGCACCCGGGATACACGTTCGTGTTTCAGGACCGAGCGACCGCCGTTAGTGTGATTGGTGGGAACATTTTAATTTGTCATGCTTAATGAAATGACTTTCTGTTCTAGTTTAGGACAAGATAAGTTTTAAAACATGGAAAGAAAGAAGTATTTGTTGGGATTCAGAATTTAAGGGGAGAACTGTTTTTTTTTAATTTTAATCCAGGATCAACGGTAAACGAGAAAAATTGCGCACCATTCGTATATGATTTAGTACCAGCGCTCGAAAGTTTTAATTAGGGCTTAGTCAGCACTTTGCACTTTCTAGTACCGCTCCTTCTAAATGCAAGAAATATTGGCAATTTTTTATGTCAAAGTGCTTAATCACATATGGAAACTTGTTGTGCCCTATAATAATATACCAATAAGATGCAGATAACTAGAAAGACGTTTAAACAAAAATTAAACTACTAGAAGCATTAAATTTTGCAACGGGGGTATAGGTAACTTCTTTCACGTCACGGTCGTTCTCTTTATATCCTTACAAGGCACGTTGTTGAATACGATAAAATGCAAATGTCTGTCTCTCCAATGCACGTGCATCCATCAACTCATTGGCTATTGGACCAGAAATACTAAAACATTAATAGACCGTTACTTTATAGCTCATCAATCATTGAAAGGACTTAAGATTATTGGCATTGGATCCCCCATGTGTTGATTGTACCAAATGCGAATGTTCCCACTTCAAAAACGTTATGAAAAGTACATCAATCATTGTTTTCTTCACATTTTCGTTAACTTAGCATAGTACATAATTGTATGGGCCCTGAATCCTGATGTTCCTTTACACAAAAAAGGAACGGAAAATGAATATTTCAAACAACGGAACATTCCAAGCACTATAATTTGCATTCAGAGCGAACTGATTCAGATTCGGACATGCCTTATATAACCGCATGAGGTGCAGCATGTAAATAGCAGCTACTGTACGTCGGCAAATTAACTGAGAAACTTACATATAAATAGGCAAGAATTAAGATGGACGAGTAAACATCAGGTGTTGGAGCTGCCAATGCTAAACATCCAGTCTCAACCATCTTACCCGTTATATTGGTAATCCTATCAACGCTATCCCGTTATCGTCTTAAGGTTCTTATAGGATCGAAGCTCTACATTTTAAAATATGATCCAGGAAACTTCTTACGTCATCCTTTCTAAAACATTTTCATTATTTTTATGAATTTATAACTTACGATCCAAAGATATTTTGAATTTTCATTAACAAAGACAGACTTCTAATGTTTCGTTACAAATATGTTGGGTATTTAAGTCGTAATTTAAGGGAAGGGTAGAATTTAGATCATCCTTTGTTGAAGACGTTATGGGCCATTTTCAGTCACAATGTCTATGTTGATTTATAATGTACTATCTGGGAATATTTCACTACATTGTCTTACACACACACTCGCACCAGTTGATGGATTATTGGCCTCGAATGCGTTCTAATGTGATTATTATTATTTCATATGACGCTCTGCGTTTTAGCTACAGGTTGCTCTTTTATTTATGTTGTAACTAAACTACTATCTGATTAGTGATTACTGATTACAATGAAGGATTCGTAACGTTCCGGGTAACAAGTACCAACAATAATTTAGTTATTATTTGTCTTGTAGTTATTAGTAATTTTAATTAATAACTAGCTATAAATCATAAACGTTGGCTACGTAGCCATTAACATACTTGCACTTATTTCAACTACAAAACTACAATAGTAAAAGTTATAATTAAAAAAAAGTATAAATCGCGGATCCAGATTCCAGAGACGAAAATTAATGATCTCCGTAGGTTGATTTACGCGCAGGGCTGGTTTGGTCTAAATATAAACTCCTTCGGGATTCGGTTAATAGTCGTTGTTTAAAAATGATCGTGAAATAATGATATAGTTGTCGGATGTCAGTAGGTTTTTTTGTACCATCCTATTTTTGTTTTGTTCGGAGATATCTTATTTCTTCGTTAATCAAAATTCAAAACTTACCATCTGAAGAAGGTAAAAACCCCAAATCATTTCTTACTGATCCTCCACTCTCCAGTTATGTACACAGTTTCAAAAATAATCGTTAGTCTGACGGAAGCTGTGTAAAATAGCATTTTATTGTGATTCTGATTACGTTGTTTATAGAATTATCTTATATATAAAATATAAAATTCTCGTATCACAATGTGAAGCCGCGTACTCCTCCGAAACGGCTTTACTGATTTTAACCAAATTTTATATGCATATTCAGTGGGTCTGAGAATCGGCTACTGGGTACTTATTATATTGATAAGTGCATTTGTTGAATAAATAATAGTAAATTATTACAACTCGAGACTGACGGCGACCATTGTTTGTGCGACGGGATAGCGATGGACGTTGCCATGGTGACATACTTATTTAGTCATTTCAATAAAATAATACGGGCGAAATACTTTATATGGCAAAGAAATGTTTGCCGGGGCAGCTAGTAGAATATATTATCATCTAAGTATATCGAATGCAAATATGTACCTCTTTTACACTGTTTAAAATTTTCTAAACGTGCCCATACACGGGACAATTTGTCGTTTCGATCGATCGTCAAGAAAATCGTCAAATCGATCTCTTGAACGTAAAATCGTTTGCGATATTGCTACACACGTACAATTTGTCGTTCGATTTTAACATCGAGGAGATAAATCGTTACGATAATTGTCCCGTGTATGGCCACTTAACGTTTCTGAATATTATAATTAAATGCATGTGCAATGTAAATTGCCACTGCACGTGAAATAATATCCCCCTGTTTGTTACTGAACACTGTCGCACGCACCTACACTCTACACTACAGTGCTGCGTGAGTTCAGTCAGTCCGTTTTACTGCAAGCGGGTGCGCGCGCCGCGACGCGATTGCCTTTCCATTTTCGAATACGTTAATTTGAAAAAGTTTGACAGTGACATTTTTTTTTATTTACAAAGTGATAACGGCCTGTGACTAGTGCTTCATAATTTCACTGAAATCGATGTGTCTCATCGGAATGCGTAGAAATCGTCACGCACGAACAATTTAGAAGACTTATGGATTATTAACCACCGAGTTGCGGGTACTATAATTTTAGGCATCACTGCCTATCGTCTAGCAGTTGCGTTGATTGTCCTACCGTTATGCCCTAGTATCAAAAATTGGAGAAAGTAATCGCGATTCTATAAGTGCTCAAAACCTAGTCTTTACAAGAGAACACTCGAATCTCGATGCAATGGAGACGTGCATGTGAATTGTATCAACTATCACCGGATGTTTGTGATTGGGTAAACATTTTTTCAGCAATATTAGCACTTATACCTTAACCGTAGAGTTTTGAATTGTAAATCCAATTAGAGGAAGGATTGTGTGGTTCTAATTCCGTTGTTTAAAGCACAAGTTTACATTTTCTTGGTTTCACAGTTTAATATTTTATGGTTGTTTAGATAATCCAATAATACTGTGTATCTACGAACAATAAAAACTACGTAGCTGTGTATGCTTTGAATTGGTAGCACGTAAGATGATATTAACCAAAAGTTGTTTCAATTTTTACTGTTTTACCAATTCTTACACATTTCCCTAATGTTAAAATATATTTTATGTTAAAGTATATATTTGCACTCTTTTTCAGATTTTTTCGATGTTATACCTTTGCCATAATTCATATATTATAAAGACACGATGAAATTAATATAATTTATTCATTTAGGGGAGGAAAAAGTGTATTCTTGTGTAAACTCCTAATACTAAAAAACTATGAAAATCGAAAGGCAACCCTTCAGAGTTTTTGTCAGAATTAAAAAAAAATCTAAAGTTAATATACTTGTTTCACTTCACCACCAGCACTGATCAATACCTGATCTTGACCCGTGTGGTGAGGGAGAATTACCTAACTTACTACGTGGAGTAACGACCGGCCGGCGTTCGTACTCAACACTTATAAATATTATAATTAACTGTGTATAGTCATGCACGACATTGCAATCTGTCACTGTCAATTATATCTTCCATCAATCATCAATCTTTCTTCCATCTTTCATCAAGTAAAAATGATTTCTTTCATTTCGGGGCACGGTGGATCTTTGGAGTTACACATTTCAAACAAAACTAAACATTAAACTTAATGTAAGTAAACAAAATAACAATTAATGTCAACGCGCAAATCTACCTAAATCAGGTGTTACTATTTTTAAGCTTTGATAAAACTGGTGCTCAAATATTTATCCAAAATGTTTTAAATTTTAAGATATTGAAATTTTAAAGGCAGGTGTGATTGTGGTCTTGACAGTACAGAGGTGAGTCACCCGACGGAAAGTGCTCATGGCGCTATACGCTAGCCAGTTAAAAGAGGTCAGTTATAAAGAGGACCATAATTTATCTGTGCCAGCTATTGTGGATCATATTTAGATACATGTAGCTCCTAGCTAGGATTTAAGTGTGAACTCTATACGTGCATTCTTCACTTTCACCAACTTCAACGCATGCTTCAAGCTTTATAATTACCCCCAGGGACACAGACAAGTAGGCAAAAACTTTCTCGATAAACTATAAAATTTAGATTTTAAATTTAAGATTCTCGTCTAAGGTATAAGATATTTATTTTAAGATTATAGGTCCTAACCACAACGTCATCTAAGTTAAAAATATCACTATTGATAGCAATTTCAATTATACTAATTATTAAGTTTCCAATTATGAAACTTTTCCCTATGTTTTGCAGATACGTGTCATATCAATACCGCTTGTCTCTGCATCTGATCTTTTGAAATCAATGTATGCAATTACTTCAGTTTATTCAGTTGCACCGGTAAATTCTATAAACATATGAACAGCTTCAATCGATACCACCATTTTCTCAGTTGCGTCTGCTTCGATCTATTCGGGTTAGTGACGTAGTTACCAAGTATGTTCTGGAAGAATCTGGGTCAAGTGGTACGTTTGTTTTACGATCTAGTGTGGTAACTGTTTCAGATAAATGCTCTCTAGGGTCATTGTCACCGAGTAAAATGTTAATTGTCGAGTATTACAAATAATTTTTGGTATCGTTCTTATTACTGTAGTTGATATCTAGTTTTTAGCTATAGTTGTTTCTATCTAAACGATTTCAAATTAATGCTTCTTAGACTGAAGTCTGGATTACTAACTTAATGCAAAGTAACGTTTTCGGTATCAGAGGTCGTTAATTAACGTTTTACAGCTAAAAAGTACGTTGACCTCTATGTCATATCATACATTGATATGACATAGAGGTGACCTCTCTGAAGTCAGAATCTAGGCTGCTTTTCCCATTACCGTGTTTTTCCTTGACGCGTTGTATGATCTCTTTACCTGCTAATATAATTTAAAGCTAAGAAATATTACGAACGAAGTCGATCTAAATTTGGTACACGATTAAACATTATAGCCAAGTTTGTTACAGTAATAGTAACAAGACAGTTTTTTTTTATTAGAAAGTTTAATTATAAAGCGGCACTAAATCTGTGTTTAGCAGACAGTTTGCCACCGGCCTGGCCTCGCCAGTAGCTGCATGAGTCATTTTACGCATCGTTTGGAAATCCATTATGTGATGTGCCTTTGTGCAATCTGCAGCACTTTGGGCATATTCATCTTCATTTCTATGCGCTAAGGCTTTAAAGTCATATCCAAGCTATTTTAAGTGAAAAAGTATTAATATTGTGTCTTTTGTTCTCACTATACATATTTGTTTTTTTTTTTTAACTTTAGAACTGTTATGTTAATAATACAATTAAAATGTGTTACGTCAGGCGCCATGCCTGCATCGTGAGTCAGACAGTGGGCGATGCAACCGGTCCGGCACTAGCAGGTCTGGATTTTGCAATTGCAATTCCTTAAAAACTTGCCAATTTTGTTTCGGGTACTGTTATGTTGGCTTGTATCAAAAACCTATATTTATTATGAATACATAAAAAGATGTTCTTGCAATTTAAATTTTAACCACTTTGGTTTAGACGCAAGGTTTTCTAAGATATTTTAATTACGATCATAAGTAATTTTTAATCGAATATTTTATTACAAGATATGCAAGAGTGCTCCGCTTTGTTTATTCTATCAGTTTTGCATTGAGTCATTTGAAAACTTAATGAATATATTTGCTAATTGTATTATTTATTTTGCAATAGGAGCAGCAAAGATTTTAGTCACTGATTCGCTTTTGTAATTTAAATGTAAGTCTGATATAAAACATTAAAACGAATATTACAATGCAAATGAAGTACTATAAATACTATAATAGCTGAAATTTTAATTGCGTGGAGTTACAGTAGAATGTAGAACAACTGCACTATTGTCATTTAATGTAATTTATTATAGAACAGAATATACTTAGGGTGGGTTGCACTAACTAACTTTAACTATAACTACAGTGCGAAATGTCAAATCTCTGGTTAAGGACGCCATATTTAACATTAACCATAACCGCTCATACCTACTTAAATCGACATTTTTTCGTGAAAATTTGCTGTGCTATAAGAAATATTTTTCCTGTCGATTTTTACGGATAATGAAATTTTTTATACTCTCAATCCCGTTACCTGTAGCTTGAATAAAAAAATAAACGCAACAGACATCTGTCAATTTCTCCGATCAAAGTTAAGGTCAAAGTTGAAGTTAAAGTATATTAAAGGTATGAAAGACATCAGAGGGCAAATATTTTGCATAATAACGTCCCTTTATAGCGTTCGCGGTTTAACGTTCAGACAGTCATTAACTCAAAAATAATTCATTCAAAATATCGCGCTCTTCAAATTGCAATAATTAACAAAACAATTCTTACTATTGTTGTAAACACATTGTTTTTAAAATGTACCTAGGCCTGCAGCCTTAAGAGGAGTCCACACCGCCCTTTTTTCCATACAAATGTTGTCCCCTGTTTCCTCCCTGGATAATGCTAGTAGAGTTATAATTTTTTTCCTGAATATCTACGGCCATTAATACAATGTCCCTATGTTTTCTTTTTTTTCATAATTTAATTATTAAATAAGATATGAACGTTCAAAAACCCAAAAAAATGGCCAGATTTTCCGCTCTGTTCAAACATCCAGAAAACAGATTTGGCTAGATTATACAAAAAAAGCAAAACATAGGAACACAGTTCAAGCCTTTTTTTAATCTTTAATGAAAAAAGTACTTAGATCGGTTAAGTTTTGGAGAAGGAATCAGGGGACAACGAATCGTTGATTTTCTGGATTTTCTGCAGTTGTCTCTATCGCGTTCTGCGGCAGAGGCTTGAGGTAAGGGAGACAGCTATAGATATTACACGTACTTTTTTTTCATTTCTCTAGCCCCTGGTGTATCCTCTTAAGCATGGCCACAGTAGTAATGCGAAAGTATAGAAACACTGCGGAGATAAACTGAAGCAAACCGCGAGTAGTCCGCGACCGACAAAAATTCAAATAAGTGTTTCTATACTTTCGCATTACTACTGTGGCCATGCTAAGGCTGCTGGAGGGCTGCAAGCTACGAATATCTACCGAGACACGTCAATGAGACTGAAATCTGAAGCATTACAAATCTTATGTCCGTCATAGTGTTTCTGGAACACTCTAGGTGTTCCATAATATATAATTAGCTTGTTCATTAATCATTTCAGTTTTTGTTTCGTTGTCAATCACCAGTCATCGCATCGGTCGACCTACGTGGCTAATTTATATTCATCAGCCTTCTTCAGCCGTATTCGGTAACCGACAATACGTTTTTAGTTTTGCTATTGCAACATCGATGATATCCACGCTATTATCTTTTCCCAAAGCATTGTATTATCAAAATTACAATCTCAAACTAGATAATAATAGATAATACAGGTATGAAGATTTTGCACGAGAACAGTTATTGAAATGTAGTAGTTGAAACTTAGGAGGCAATTAAAAGGAAGCTTGTCGGAGGAATCCTCTTATCAGTTAAATACTGGTATTTCGATCCACACAAAGAGCTAATAAGCCTTATTCTATCTGCGTGTTATCAGACGGGAAACTAAGGCAATGAGCATGTAAGGAAATCAACAAAACCAACAAATCAATCAGACCATGTATTTCTCGCTAGACTTACATTGGCAGTACATGTAAATTGAATTAACCAATGGATCGTAAAGATGATGCACGTTGCTAATGTTTTTACGATAACTGAGTTCCAGAAGATAAACACAATGCATTTAGCAGGGTTCCGCTTGTAAGTTTTACATAAGATGTAGATTGTAGAAGACAAACAATAAAACACTGGGCTTACAAAAACTTAAAAGAAGTCAAGATATTCTACAAAGATTTTAACTTCCATGGCTGCTGACTTTTAGAGCACCGAAATAAGAACTCAGTAAATATGTATAAGTACGAGTAATAAAAAATTTAGATAAATGTGCCCTGAATTTTGGCCCATCTTTTGGATTGGATTAATAAGTCTCAATCAGTAAAAAAAAAAACTAGACTTTAATAACTTGCAACATCTGCGGACATATTTCGTTAGACCGTGTCAGCAGTGCTGCAACTTGATACTGCAAGACACGTAGAGGACGTAACAGAATACCTGTGTCAGTGAGTAAAACAGACTGGAGAAGCCGTATAACCAATGTCAACTTCAATTTAGTGTTTATCATGTTTTGTGTCATTGGAGCATCATTGTATTTGTATATTGTATCAGTATACTAGCTAAAAGCCGAGCTTTGTGAGGGCTCACGTCGTCACACCTTGATTGACTGATGATAACACAGCTACATATAATAAAAATTACTATGTTAAAGCACTAATCAATAGGCGTGATAGTTTTTCCGTAAAGTGTATAGATTGTAGGATATACTAGTGATAATTACGCATTTACGACTCTTGAAAAATCCGACCTTCATTAAAATTAAATCACAGGACCAAAATATACTCAAACACAAGAGTCTTTTTCTTTATCTGATGCCAAACAAAGTAGTGACAAACGTAGTGACAGACTACGTTACTGCAGTTTAGGGGTCCCAATCTGAATTTAAAAAATAAAAAAATATATTTGTAGTGTTTTTACAAAATTCTCACAGGTATCAAAACTCAAGAACATCAGACCTCGACAGGCTTTTAATCGGTTATTACCTTCACACTTCACGCTATATCATCAATCATCATGAATGGATGCCTCATGCCATACCTACTTGACCTCGTCCGGTAGGAAATTGCAAAGTGCTTCCTTTGGGATATCATCAGTGTTACAGGAACTCATAACCTGTTAATTGAATAGTAACTGAAAACAAATCAATAATTATAATAGCAGTTGCAAGAGATGCAAATTTAATATCTAGTTTTTTTGGCCCTAAGTCATGACTCATTGGTTTCTTAAAATAGCAGACAGATAATTTTATTGAAACCTTTTGTAAAAGTGAAAGATTAGATTTGGTCTATCTCCGAACAATACTAATCTACTGAGAACAACAGATTACAGAATCGACTCTCACTTTCGTTTCAATACGAATTATATTTTAGTTGAGATCCGATCCAGTGCACGCTGAATATTTCACGCTTTTCGCTTTTTTTTCTCTGCCTGCATAACTTAAATTGACTGTTCTTCAACAGTGATATATGTTGATAACTGATAGTCTTCTGCTCTATTTATTGATGTTCTTTTTTTATGAAATAAGGGGGCAAACGAGCAAACGGGTCACCTGATGGAAAGCAACTTCCGTCGCCCATGGACACTCGCAGCATCAGAAGAGCTGCAAGTGCGTTGCCGGCCTTTTAAGAGGGAATAGGGTAATAGGGGAGGGTAGGGATGGTAAGGGAAGGGAAGGGAATAGGGGAGGGTAGAGAAGGGAATAGGGTAGGGGATTGGGCCTCCGGTAAACTCACTCGGCGAAACACAGCGCAAGCGCTGTTTCACGCCGGTTTTCTGTGAGAACGTGGTATTTCTCCGGTCGAGCCGGTCCATTCGCGCCGAAGCATGGCTCTCCCACGTATATACTCCCACGATGTAAGGCAATTGGTTCCATTATAATTGTTATCAAACCTTAAAAGTCACTGGCCTTCTAGTTTCGTGATAATATTTAAAGCGTATTAATTAAAAAGTCATCAAATTTCCATAAACGGATCATTCAGGTAATGCGAGGGTAATGTACGCAAACTGCTAACCTAGATCTGCTTCTAAGAAGCAATTCTTTTTGCGTGGAGAAACACTAGATTGAGAGGTATATAGCTAGGACAGGCACATTTAAATTTTTCTTCGGAAACAGTAAACACTACCAAATTCAGCAAGCTTCATATTTAGTAACCGAACTTACAATTTCTTTATAATGAATTTCAGAACTCTACATTTTTAAATAATATAAGAATAAGTTAATTCTATTTTAATAGAGCTCAGTGTGTTATATTTCTAAAGTAGATTAAAATAAAAGATACAAACAATTAATTTTGCAAGCTACAGAGTACAAGGTCATCGAACTGTTTTGCATGGATTGGAAAACTGGTGTGTTGTATGTAATATATTACTGCGTTATACGCTCCAATAGTGCATGAAAATCGGTCGTGTATTGTATAAAGAGTTCGTAAAACTCTAGTAGCCATCGAAGATTTACCCCAAGAAGGTGATCCTGCTGATAATATCATCGAGTTTTAAAGAAATAAAAACTTAAAAATAATCTCAGACGGAGTTACACATAATACGTGTTGCATAATTGAGTAATTGTCACACAAGACTAAGATTTCATTAGTATAACCATATTATGTGTCGAAGAAAGTCAATTAACAGATACAATGATAATCTCGGAGGCGTGCGAAATGTGCCGGTGTGCCGTAACTTTATTGTTCAGTGCTCCAATCAATATAGATGGCATAAAAATGTTCCTCTACCACTTTCACTTATTATTTTTTAATAGGAAATAGGTTTCAATCGAGTCCAGGAAAAGAGTTTATGTAACTTTAATGACGATTTAATAAATGGGAAGCGCTCGTTAAAAATATTATTACGAATCTAGTTAGTTAAACACATAATGCAGTTTCTTTTGCAATAAAAACAGATAACAATAATTAGTAAAATAAATTATCGTCTTATTGGTATATGGTTACATCAACGTGTGTATGGTTAAATCAAGCTACGCAACTTGCGCAAAACTAGTTAGGAGATAAACATACAAAAAGTCCTGACCCCTCCGAGGTGAGCCCGATGGAGGGGAGGGCAAAGAAGGTCCCGTTTTTTGGTTTTTTGCTTACTCATCATAAACGGTGCTTCGTACGCTCTTGTACTACATAAAAAAGCTAATTAAATTCTCTACAACTTTGTCCTTTACACTTTGTATCTATCTCTAATCATTGCCTCGCTATGAGCTTCTATAATTGGCCGAGTTTTTTAGGGTTTCGTACCCAAAGGGTAAAAACGGGACCCTATACTGAGACTTTAATGTCTGTCCGTCTTCCTGACCTTCTGTCTGTCCATCTGTCTGTCCGTCTATTTGTCCGTCTGTTTGTCCGTCTGTCTGTCCTTCTGTCTGTCCGTCTGTCTGCCTCCGGCTATAAGTCAAGAACGATAATAGCTAGAGAGTTGAATTTTTTAGAGATTATGTATTTCTATTGCCGCTATAACAATAAATATTAAATACAAAAGAAATTAAGAAAATTTTGGAGATAGATACAAAGTGTAAAAGACGAAGTTGTAGAGAATTTTATTAGCTTTTATTATGTGATAGAAGAGAATTTCGTACGAAGCACCGTTTTTGATGAGTAAGCAAAAAACCAAAAAACGGGACCTTCTTCGCCCCCCCTCCCTCGGGCTCACCTCGGAGGGGTCAGGACTTTTAGTATGTTTATCTCCTAACTACTCTAAACAAAGTACCAAAGTTAAAATTTCTGCTTTCGACTTTTCCAAGCAGACCCCCATTTTGGGCATTCGTTTACTAGACTATTTTCTGTAAGCCTGCCGATCAGTGTAGGGTTATTATCAGAAGTGCAAGCTGTAGCGTGTTGCGGCGGCACGTCAACGTCGCACGCGTGCATATCTATCAGCTTAACCGTACCGCAAATCTCGTGTGATAAGCAACAATGCTCTGTAAAATCCTTATCGTTTGAGGTTAACCGTACAATCACGAGCCGTAACTGTGAAGTCTAAGGGCCAGGCCCAATGATATATTATATAAAAAACTCAAAGCAGATATGCTACTACCGCGCGCGTTTTAAAGCTTCAAATACGACCCAATTGGGTCGTCTTTTATTTAGTCTGTCTCTTTTATGTAAATGGCATTTCGTATCTTTTGTTTCACTTATCTGTCACATTTGTCAATGTTGTTCGGAAGAGATTTAAACCGGAAAATAGTATGAACGTAACAGATCTGTATAAGTAGAATATCATTGGCCAGGCCACAACACTGCGTTGCGGCGTCGTATCGCAAAAAACTACATTTGCTTTTCAAAGGTTCTTTTTGTGATACGACGCCGCAACGCAGAGTTGTGGCCTGGCCCTAACAGGTTAATGGAATCAACCATATTCTGGAGAGGAAATATCCTCATAGGCGATTATGAATAGTTGCTGAGGTTTTAAATGAGTTGCACATGTTATTTGAATACTCTGTCTTTAAAATCAAAAATTCGCCCATCTCGCTTACGCCATGTAGAACGTTTCACTCCAATTACCATAATAGTCGGTGCATCGCAAAATTCCATAACACTTTCACTGCTTTCTGTGTATGCTCGCTTTGTTTTTGCATACGTGAGTTTGAAATTTGATGGACTACGTAGATTATTTATCTCGGATACCAGGTATATCTTGGATCAATTTATTCTTGTTTCTCAAGGCTTTAGTGGGACTTGTGTGGGATTGAGTGAATTGAGTTTAGCTTGCAGTATACTAAGGTCATATTTTATGAAATATTAATGTTAAATAAGTTACTATGTCTTTTCGTAATCATGGAGGTGTACACCTCTACCTATATCTATTTAATCTTCTGCCTTTTGATCTACTACATCAAAAGTAATAATTACTCTTCTTACGTTATGTTAACCAATTAACACTGAATTCACGCCACTGAAAGTGTAAAAGAAACTGACGGTTTTTATTTTTAAATTTAGAACACTTTTCTTCGCGGTTTCTTTATAGTTGGACAGCGTTTACGCTTGCGTGCGATAGAAAGGTGATCCTCTAACGTTGGGTTAAAAAAGTCTATATTTATCGAGCGCTTCCTGCATGTGATGTCTCCGTCTCCTAATACTGTCACTTCTAGCGATGCCGTAGATAACATCAAAGTTGGACTAATTTCAATTATTTTGTACGATGTTTTTGTTTTAGCGAGTTTTTAAAATATTATGTAATCGATACGTTATGGAGCTGGTTAATTAAGAATCTGAATAGTGTTTATCTTGTATTAATTTTTGTAATGTTTTTGTATGTTTGTTAAATTTCAAGATATAGTCCGTCAAGAAAGTGAAGAAATTAAAAAGTGGCAACATCGTAGTGTCATCCCTTTTTTTCTTAGATTGATTTGAAAGGGATGACACTAGATGTTGCCCCTTTTTAATTTCTTCACTTTCCTGACAGACTATAGCTTTCGTCTTTGAAAGGTTTTTATTAAATATGAATAATTTATATTCTTATTTCTATGGCTTCCGACTTACAACGGAAAGTGGAGCCCATATAAAGTCTTTGTAGCTGACTGCTAAAGGTTAAAGGAAAATTTTAGAATATTATAATCCACTGGCGGCTGTTGAAATCTGTTTAAAACTTTTAGCAACTTAAAATTAAATGTCGAGCTGTTGAGACTGAATGTTATTTCTCCTTTCTGCAAAACAATTCTGTCATGAATCATGATTAATGAATAAAAATAAATCTATACTATACGTATATAAAATCAGGTGTTTTAATGGTAAATATTGAACAATATTGTCATAAATATTCTAATATTATGCGTATTCATGTATTATGACGGATTACCGAATACATACATTACTAATTTATTACATAAAGCGGTTCGCTGACACACGCAAACGGCCTTACAATGTTAAATTCCGTTTAAGCGGTTTTGTACCGGCAATAATTAGAAAGTATTGTAATTAGATTGCTAGAAAGTGGTGAACATAACGCTTGGACACCGCATTGAGATGATGCTGCAATAATTTCGTTACAAGATGATATTATGAACTTTGTACGGTAATGGTTTTTTTTTATATCACTAACCACAATCGTGGTTTGTGATATAAAAAAAAACGTGGGTTTTATACGTGGGAGAGCCATGCTTCGGCACGAATGGGCCGGCTCGACCGTTCGACCATCAGATGACCCGTTTGCTCGTTTGCCCACCTATTTCAAAAAAAAAAAACAATCGAAATTTTCGCGATAATTCTGAAAGTAAATACCAAACACCTCAACAACAACATTAAATTTTAGAGTAAAATGCGTCCGTACCCTTGCGACGACATCAAAGCTTATTAAAAGTTAAGAATCGGTCGTATAAGAAGGCACTTGAAACCACCTAAACGAAGTGAAGAGCTGTCGAGATATCTTAAGACAACAAGATGTGGGTTAAGAAGCTCTGATCCAACAGAAATCGTAAATTCTATGTAAATTTAAGTTTTGTAACATTTTTCTGAGTTCAATAAAGATATCCAAGGTTAACTGTTTCTCCCAGTTAGACTAGGGCTTTCGTATGTCTAAAATGATCAATGATGGTTTTGCCTCACAATTTAATAATAATTTGGATCGCAAATCACAATTCAACACTTCTTTAGAAGGCTAATCTTATTCCTTACCTTAACCTTGTCTGGATTTAGGGTGTCTAATGTATATCCTGAAGGCTAACACTATGAAGGTTCTGCTTCTTGAAGCCTACCTAAATCAAAAGCAGAAGCTAGTATCATTCAGTTGCATGCATAAAGTTAATATATTACCTAGCGGAACAACAATCTCGAGCTGTCAAACGTAACCAAAATTGGTTGTATTATATGTGTACGTATACACTTACACAAGCATGATTGAACATGAATTCTATGAGATTAAATTGTCAACGTGCGGCACGTGCTGACTGGACGTCAAAAAAAGAGTGCTGCTGTCATGTATCACACGTCTCTTTTTACCACGCAGTGTTACTGATAGTGACATCTCTCTTGCTCAGGCCTTTGTTTCTCTATTCCGCTAGGTATATTAACTTTATGGTTGCATGCAGTTATCACATCGTTGTTTAAAAAATGAAATCACTTGTTCCAGTCAATAAATCCAGTTGCAAGTATTATAGCATGTTGCATGTTTCACATGTTGATGATCTGGGATAAAAGAGCTTCGATGAAAACTCCAAAACTAGTGCGAGAGTTCTTGTAGGACCAGGAAAATTTTCTCTTCTCAAACAAGTAATGTGTATTGAATATAAACAACGTACGTTAGCTACTCGTTATCTCGAGACGCGTTTTAATTACGAGATAAATTCTCTCCGCCATAAAACCGAGTAGCCTTGAATAACGTCCATGAGATATTTTTACTACAAATTCCAAAATACCCTTGTGTTTACGTTCATCCGGTTGACTATGTTGTGATGCAAGTCCATGTAGATCTAATTAGTCATGCTTTGAAATAAATCGTAATCTGGGTAGGTAAAAAATGAAATAAATAAAGAATATTACATATTATCATTATTATGGTACTGCTTCTAATAATATTAATGATTGTAATCTTTACTTCTAGAGTTGCATTATCGTTATTAGATTGTTTACTTTTGTAAACTAGTCATAAATCATTCGCTCACAGATTAAATCAGAGCACAAGAAAATAATAACTTACGATCTCTTAAATATATCTTTACGATAATAAGGTAGCCTAAAATCATATTTGGGCCGATGGTATTTCCTATAAGTTCATAAAATCGAACACTAAGCTCAACAATAGAACTACTGCTGAAATCTAAAGTAGTCCGACAGCGTTATCCCATTGTGCTATTACAACATAGGCGTTTTGCTTTGGAACTGTGCCCAAATGCTCATTGATATCTTAAAACTTACGTACTACGTTTTGTGTGTCATTGATTGATTCTCTATAAATAGGTGAACTGCTGAAAGTTTATGCAATATTTTATGACTAATTTGCTTCAAATGTATTTATTACCTCTACTTGACCTACTGTGAAATTAGAATAAGAGGTCTGATGGGAACTTTTCTAGTCTAGATTTGTATATGACTATTGTAATATTGCCCCGACTTGTGCATATTAAACAAAATTAAATTTAATTAATATTCTAATGTGTCCGGTAACCTACAATTTTATTTTTATATTAATTATGTAATCATGAGTAATATGCGCGCTAGTATTGGTTTATTGTAACAATATCTTGTTAGTCCTAATACTTTTGCGAATAAAATTATGTTTATTGCGTTAAGTGTCGTGTTCAACGTCGTATTTCTTGTTAAATAATAATAGTCATTCATCACTTTCTTCTTGTTTTTAATTACACATTTTTTAACCAACGTGTATTTAGGAAATACTATTTCCATCGAAGAGCATCTTATTAGATTCAAATAAATCACTATAATATAAATGAACATAAGAAATAGGTTTGAGTATCTATACATAAGAATCGTTACAAAACAAAGCGAACTTATATCCAATACATCAACTGAAAGTACCATCAACGCAACTGCTAACTAGGTGTCTGTTGTGTTCAGATATATTTTTTAATATACAAAACAACGATGAAAGCAACGTGATACAAAGTGAAACAATGAGCCGCGATTACATAAATGTAATGTATGTGAACGAGAATTCGAATCGCACGAATATCGACAGCGGCGACGTTCTCGACAACGAGACAGAGTTCAACGCGAACAGGTACAGGCTGTTCGATGACTTTAGCACGGATTTGCGCATTAGCTTCAACTCGATAAGGAACTTCCACGAGATACTGAGGGATAGGCGCAGGGGGGATCCCAACGACTCCGGGGTCGATGTCGAGAACGGCAACCCCATGGATGACGTAACGTCCAATGACAGCGATTTGGTAAGTTGCCGCTTTGTAGGCTGCATGGTTTTATGTTATGTACTTGTGTGACGCTTGATATCGACTATGTTTGATTAAGACTTCGACGATGCTTGCATATTTTAATAACAATTTTTTTATGTTTTATATACTTGGGTATTTTCGTGTCTTTATTAATTACATCCATCATCAAGATCTTTTCGTCGCTCGCGCTAGTACAATTTTTATTTCCTTCATATGTTTAATTTTTATCATAACAATGCGAAAACGGGTTGTGTTATAATTTTTAATTACCTAATTCATTTTAACCAAATCCCTTTCCTAAAATATGACATTTCAGAGGTAACTTTATTAATTGATGTAATTTACAAAAGCCCAGACTTTCAAATTAACGTAACATAACCTCAATGAACATAACGAGAATTTTTTGACAAAATCTGTTGGAGAATTTGACGACCTCTGTGGCTCAGTGGTGAGCGCGTTGGTAGCTCAAGCCGGGGATCGCGGGTTCGAATCCCGCCGACGGAACAAAAAGTTTTCGAAGTTCCTGGGTCATGGATGTGTATTATAAATATGTGTATCATATAATAAAAATCTTAAATGTATGTATAGTGTAAAAGTATATTTTATATTTCCGTTGTCTGGTACCCGTAACACAAGTCCTTCAGGTACTTACGTGGTGTGAAGCGTCTATAGATATTAAAAAAAAAATTCTCACATTATACTTTTATGTAACATACATAATGGTTGCTTTTGGACGTCCATTTTATCAAGTCTCTAATTGACGGAAACTGAACAGTTTGAAAGTAATTAAACGTAACAGAGGCCGTGTCCACTCATTGTTAGACCATCACGCCATTGTCCATTCGCGTCTCGCCAGTCGCCGTCCATTGTTTCGGGACAATCGTTGACATTTGTGTGACAAATATAGATGCTCATTGTTTATTACTGTCCTTAGCTTTGACTAACTTGATCCGTTGATTTTCAAGAATCAAGGTGGGCATGAGTACTCTAATCACTACTATTTCTTTAGTTAGGTTCCATGTCCGATTCCATTATAGATAATACTAGCTGTCCCGGTGAACTTCGTGTCACTTTAAAACCTTCCCTGGACTTCTACGAATATTATATGACTAAAATCAGCCCAATTCGTTTTCGAGTTTTAGCGCGACTAACACATTATATAAAATTCATGTTCAATCATGCTTGTGTAAGTGTATACGTACACATATTTTTCACACAGATGTAAACCAATTTCGGTTTCGTTTGACAGCTCGAGATTGTTGCTCTATTCCGCTAGGTATATTAGCTTTATGATCATGATACATCAATACAGAGATAAAAATATATTCACGTATTACCAAGTCTATATTTCTTATCTCATCTAGTTCTTCAACGTCTGTTTTCTATGTCTCGCCTATAATTTCTATTTAAACTTTCTTTACATTTCACCATAAGTCATAACGTAGCTTTTTGTAGAATCAAGTTTCTGCTGTAATGGCAGTAGGCTCGCATTTATCATACTCATCGAGGTTGATATATTTTATGGAGAAAGTGATAGCTTTAACAATAGCTTGGTAAATTTTAAACGACTTCATTTGGAACAGTTTCTTCCAGAAGATAATTTGTCAACATCAATAGGAGAGATCTCGAGCTCGTACAATCTCTCGATCTCTCTAGTAATGCGTGCAGTAATAGCCGGAGTACACTTTTCTATGAAAACTGTGAAATTGTGATTGTTATATCGTTAAACTGTGAAATAGATTAAATTGCAATTCTGTTGATTCACGGGAAGGCGTGAAGGTTTACGAAGAATTAAGTTTCTAATAGCTTTATCTTATTTCGTTAGCTGTTGATTGGTATTCTTGTTCATATTATACTATGTGCCACTTAATAATAGTTATTATTATGAAACCAGTTCATTTTACGTCTTAAAAGTTAAAATAAATACTAGAACTTTAACAAAGTATTTTGGTCTGTACTTAACAATTCTAATAAATGAATCATTTCTTACTTAATACTTTGCATATTTACGAAGTATGTAGTATGAATGGCGTTAAGTGCGTGACGTAAATGAAACCACTTCTTTTTTTGGAAGTCGGCTAAAAATAACTGTACTTATTAAAATATTTGCACACCATCTTAGATATATGTTATCTATATTATGATTAATTAAATATTAAACACGTACTTAAATATACAGCATAATTTGTATTGCATACTTGATTAAAGGTTTTTGGTTCAGTCTTGAGATCGTAATTAAGTTGTTTTAAATGTTATAAAAAATTTACCAACTTATTCAATGCAATATAACACATCAATGTGTTAAATAAAATGATAAGATTGAATTAATTGAACTCACCTTATTTTACCTGCTGCTTTTTAATTTGGCGAGTACGATAATTGCAGTACCGCTACGCCGACTTCAGGGCCCAGTGACCATGACCTCACGAACGATTGGCTTATTTTGGTCATATTTTAACTCGATTACCTTATACACGACGGATAAAACCTTAACCTTGATTACATTTTCCACTCGAAAGCGAGTTCTTTAATTATATTGTTTTGTTTCAGTTGGAGAACGAAGTTATGGTAGACCCTTGGAGCAGTATGGACTCCTCCAATTCGCCATTGACTGATTCCGGACCGTCTGCCAATGAAGACTGCACGCCCTCCACTTCTAGTGAGCCACCCCAGCCCCGCGATGACAACGCTCCCGCCCCCTCGGAACCCCGCCGCTACCCAAACCCAAAAGACACCAAAAGCAAAAATAAAAAACACCCCAACGCAAAAACACCGGACAAGGCGAGGAGCCGAGACCTGACTCTAGATTTCGAGGCTTTGGAAAGAGAAACACCGCGCCGGCCGCACTTTCTAGATGACGACTACCTACCGCCTTCAAAATCGAATATCGAGTGTCGAATTCCGAAGCCTCATTTCTTGGACCACTCCCCTTCGCCGGACGAATTCGACGATCGGAACCCGCAGTTTCTCGACGACGAAGTAGACGGCGACGATCACCAGGCACAAAAGAAGTCGGGCGCCCTTCCAAAGAGATCAGCAAAAAACCAGTCTTCCACTTTTGTAGCTCAAGAGGACAGACCGCCTAGAACTAGTTATAGAAGTACACTTCACTATGGTTTAGAAAATCCTGCCCGATCTAGCGAACGTGACAAACGAGCCTCGCAGTTGTATAGAGGTACGTGGCCGGGTGAGCGCGAAGTTTGGACGGCCCACGACGCCGCCAGCGTCCGGAGCTTCTCGAGCAACGGATCCGATGGACCTCGACCCGCCTCAAATTTAGAAAACAAAATGGAGTGCGTGTGCTCGTTGATGTCTCTATTGAGCCTGTCGCCAGAAATCAATGCCGATCTGAGCGGCCCTCTCCTAGACATGAGTAGGACCGTCGAGAGCTGCATAGCGATGAGACAGGCTGGCTGTATTCCATTATTAGTACAGCTCATTCATTCTAAAGTGCCAAGAGAGACTCGTGATCGGGCAGCGAAGGCGTTGCGCAACATTATTCACACGCAGACTGACGACAAGGCCGGCAGAAGAGAAGCGAGAGTTTGGAGGTTACTAGAGCAAGTTAGAGAATATTGCTATGTACTCGAGGACGTCGTGGAAGCTAGGAAGGAGGGAAAAGAAATCATCGAGGATGATGCAACAAAACACCCCAGTCAGAGCGTTGCCGCATTGATGAAATTGTCGTTTGACGAGGAACATAGGCATGTAGTTTGCCAACTAGGTGGGTTACAAGCATTAGCAGCCTTGGTGAGCGGCGATCAAGCTGCACATGGAAGCAGAACTGACGATAACACATGTCTTACGATGAGGAAATATGCTGGCATGACGTTAACGAACTTGACTTTCGGTGATGGAAATAACAAATCACTGCTATGTTCTTTTAAAGATTTTATGCTCGCATTAGTGGAACAATTGGAATCACCCAACGATGACATGCGGCAGGTAAGATTCGTTTTTATGAATTTATGTCCTACTTAAGCATTCTATTTTTATTAAGTTAATTCTAGAAAACATCTAATTTTAATTCAGTACCTACGTATATTTTGCTTATGCTTAATAACTTTTTAGGTGACAGCGTCAGTACTAAGAAATCTGTCCTGGAGAGCAGACACAAACAGTAAACAAGTATTAAGGGAAGTTGGAGCAGTTAAGGGTCTTACGATGGCAGCCATGACCTGTCAGAAGGAGGCGACACTGAAATCCGTTCTATCGGCGTTATGGAATTTGACAGCTCATTGCTCTATGAATAAAGTAGCTCTGTGCTCGGTAGAGGGTGCGCTCGGGTTCCTTGTCGAAATGCTCAGCTACAACTCTCCGACTAAAACTTTAGCCATTGTAGAGAATGCAGGTGGAATTATGCGCAACGTATCGAGTCACATCGCTGTTCGCGAAGATTACAGACAAATTCTCCGCGAGAGAAATTGTTTAAGTGTCTTGCTTCAGCACCTCAAATCTCCAAGTTTGACCGTAGTCAGCAACTCGTGTGGCACTCTATGGAACCTCTCCGCTAGGTGTCCGCAAGACCAACAATTTCTCTGGGACCACGGCGCTGTACCGATGCTCCGAAGTCTGATACACTCGAAACATAAGATGATCGCCATGGGATCAGGAGCGGCTCTCAAAAACTTACTGAACTCCAAACCGGGAAAGACACATATTATATCTCTGGACACGACAGCCAAAACTATGAATTTACCGGCTTTGCCGACTCTAGGGGCGAGGAAACAAAAAGCATTAGAGCAGGAATTGGATCAAAACTTAGCGGAAACGTGCGATAACATCGAGCCGGCCACTTCGCCGACCACGAGTAACAGAGAAGAGAAGAACTTGTTCACTGCAACCGAAAGACAAATTACGATGAATTTGGAACGACACAGAATGACGTCCAGTTCTCCGCTGATGGGATCGCTTACCTCTCAAATATCGCTGAGTCATAGTGCGCATCTCGCTAGCTACCTAAGCTGTAGCAACACCCTATTAAAAGGAGCCCTGGTGTCCCGTTCCTCGCCCGGCGGGAGCTCCTCTAACGTCAACAGGTCGGAAAGCAAAGACTCCGTGACGAGCACACACTCCGACTCAGTGTTCGAAAGAGGAACGCGAACAGGCAAGGTACCGATACCGACACCCCGGAATCGAGATCTGATGAAGATGGATACGGGCAGTGATTCTGTTAAACCTCAACCGTTATCGAAGGACGCGACGTACTTGCAATACGCAACTCAACCGCCCATCCCACCTCCGCGAAGCACGACAGATATGAGAACTAACTACACAGAATCTGGTTACGACGTCGACCTAGATTCTTGCGACCAACCTATAGATTTTAGTAGGAAATATTCGGAAACGAAGAACACCGATGCGGAACCGAGCGAAAAAGGGAAGGTTGACGCTAAGAAAATATATTCTAAAAAGGAAAACCCGAGTACATTCGGTGACTACCAGGAGACTGATCTGGATCAACCCACAGATTACTCCTTGCGCTACCCGGAACTTCAATCCGAGACGGGATCAGATATATCCGAACCGCCGGGTCCTTCGATTAACGAGGATACGATAAAGCATTTCGCAACAGAGGGCACGCCATACGAGACTCCGATTATTTTCTCTACGGCGACGTCCATGTCGGATCTCCGGATCATCGGCAAAGACGGCAAACCGAAGACGTCGAGTTTAAAGGAGCATCCCGAGGCGATGAGTCACTCGGACGAGAAGGACACGTGCTCGATCGAGGATCCGCCGCGGCACGACAACGACAGGGCTATATCGACGCCGCCCACCGCCTCCGTGGCCGAGCCGATCGCGGAGAAGAGGAGCGTTTTCGACACGAAATTCAGTTCCGGTATGATAAGCCCCGAGAAACCTGTTAACTACTGCGACGAAGGCACCCCTGGATATTTCTCGCGAGTGAGCTCGTTGAGCAGCTTAGGCGAGCCGACGGAGGGTGACAATCTAGCGAAGAAGAACGCCCAGGCGACGATTAACGTCGAGCCGAGTCCACAGGAGCCGGGGGCGATCAGCTCTGGAAAAGATAAAGAAGGTGAGTTATTTTAGTGTGAGAATAAAACATAAAACTTATTTGCACACTCATTAAAATCATGCATAGTTAAAAAAGTAGTTAACGCCATACAAATAGGCAGTTATTGTACTCACTAACTTATAATATGCGCCATTATTAAAGCTTCATAAACATAATATTCTTAAAATTAATAATGTTTTTAGGATCAAAAGCGGTGACCTTCGCAACGGAGCCAATATCGATAACTCAAGAGAACTCCGGATTGGCGTCGAACAGAACTTCTTCACCTCAGCGATTCGTCGAAGAAACGCCTCTGATGTTCTCAAGGTCCAGTTCCTTGGGATCTCTCCCGGAATGTTCCCAGCAGGACGATCAGGGCTCAGTGTTGTCAGAAGTTAGGTAAGTTTTTTGCTCGTTTTGGTGTCTTTTTTTGTAAGTATTTAATACTATAAATTATATATAGGTCTATATTCAGAATATAATAGAAATTGGACCAGTGCGCTTGTGAATAAATATCTAAGTTATTAATTGCTCCGAAATTTTATACTTCCAAGAGGTTCCATGTCTAAGAATACTTTTTTTCGACCCTCGTTTTATGTCTTTTTTTCAGTCGTCTAACGTCAGGCTGTATATCCCCGAGCGAGATCCCGGATTCTCCCGGGCAGAGCGTCCCGCTGTCCCCGCGCTCCCGACACCCGCCCGCCGAGCCGATTGTACAGTCACACACACCGCCTATGGGTATGTAAATGTGTTGTGAATTGTGATATTTGCGTCATCAATTATTATTATTTAGGCCTTAAAGTTTCATTACCATTAAGCTGATCGCACATTTGTCAGCACCGTACTGGTCGAATGCACCGCATAGTACACAAAATGCGGCGCTTACGTTGCGGACGAATGTGCGAGGTTTCATATCATTTCATACAACTAATTAGGCTCGTGCGTGCTGATAAATGTGCGATCATCTTTAAGGTCCTAACGACTATAATAATCATCATTACACTAGCAGCCCACTGTATATAAATTTAAGTATACTAAAAACTTGTAGCCCCTTATTTAGTGGAAACGCTTATATCATAGATAAGCGTAGCTTAGGTATGCGTTACAACTTACAATACATATTGAATTTAGAAATTATTGACAGTACTCGCGCTCAAAAGTGATACATTTACCGACTTGAAAAACGCAAACAATCGACGATTCTTTGACAGTTGCAACCGTTAAGCGATCGCCTTGCGCTTTTTAAATAAAAGTGATCTTCATGTGTCCCTCCTGTATGTCCAGAGTCGTGTCCCGATGCGGGTGTCACGTCGGTGTTTGAGGAGCGCGTGTCGCGGTTCGTGGTGGAGCACACGCCCGCGCAGTTCTCCGCCAACACCTCCCTGTCCAGCCTCACCATTAACGACGAGCCCAAGGTACACCGCACACAAAAACATAACACATTTAGACACACGTATGTTCGCAGTGGACAGTGGTGTCCCTTGAAACCTCTCAAATTTTTTTTCTTGTATATAGTTATTTATTCTAGTAAATAATAACTAAGTTGCGACAGTACATTACCCAGATATTTTAGCAGTATTGCGAGTATATTACGTAAAACACATTTTCAATAATAATCCTACTGATTATTATTATATTTGTGTTGTGTATTTTTCAGCAAATAATACACTTGGAGGATGACAACAAGCCGGTTAACGAGGAAAACATACCGCCGCCGCGCGAGGAGGATACCAGCTCACCTATTCCCACTGAAAGGTATATAACTTATAAGGATATGGTTTTTACCTTAATAATAAAATTAACATGATGTGTATAGTTACGCTATATTTGTCTTGTGTGTCATGCATTACCGACAAGACAAAGTATTGAAGGCAAGGATAAAATATTGTGTAGTAGTTTTGCATCAAAGAGAAATTCATAGTTTACAAACTTTTACGTCAATAATATTATTATTATCGATAAAAAAATTCCCGAAGTTTCAAGTATATTTGACAAATTATAACGTTAAGCAAGTTTTGTTTTGCCTCATGCCACTTTTTATTTTTCAGACATGGTGATACGTCTACCGAAAATGCCGGCAGCGATATGTTAAAAGGTAAGATAGAATTCAATAATATGTATATCGATAATAATTGCCGCACTTATGTAAAGCCTAATAGTACACGTTGTCACTATGAGGATAGTTTACTTTAATTAATTATGTAATATACAATAATAATTATTATTAATCACCACGATTTCCGCAAATAAATGCAAAGTATTAATGAGTTACGGTGATTATATTATGATAAGTAAATATACATCTACAATATATGCAGTCAGTGAAAGTTATCAGATGATAAAATTTTATCAGTGAAAGAATCATCAACATGTGTGAAACGCCTATCGCTGGAGCTGCCATAATAACACGATAAAGATTTTCCATTTTTAAATAATATTTTATAGGTTGTGATTTTACTTACATACAATGTATGCCAATAAGGTTTTTGAATATTCAAAATTGTGACTTGTGATGTGTTTTGAAGAGTATTGCTTGTTTCAACAGCGGATGTGGGTTCGGAGGAGCGGGCGTCGGACAGCTCGGCGCTCAGCGACTCCGATCTGTTGGAGGAGTGCATAAGGAAGGGAATAGAGCAGGTACCATCAGTTAACCATGCCATAATATTATGTTTATTCAAACAATAGTCTAGTGCGATGTGCGATTTTCATCTGCGGGGCTAAAATGGTCGCTTTGAAGAATCATGACATGAATCATAATATGATTCATTTTTCTAAAATCGCAAAATGCAACTCTGCTTGCAATTCATTTCTCTATTTTTGTACTGATTTGACATTTGTCAGTTTGACAGTTTGACAATTCATTTACTGAATTGATTCAGAGGAATTGCTAATGGTGACCATTTTAGCCCTGCAGGGGTATTGTCTTCAGAAAATTAATTCATGTATTCATCAAAATCAATTTATGTATTTTTATTTTTAACCCCCTACCAAAAGGAGGATTGTTTTAAGTTTGACTTATCTATATGTCTGTCTCTATTTGTGTGTCTGCCCATAGCGTTCAAACGGGTGGACCTATTTTGATCAAATTTTTTTTGTTTGAAAGCTGTGTTCCTTAGAAGTAGCTAAGTTACTAGTTAGTTATTGTAATATGCTTAAATACCAGACTGTCTTGTTTAAACTGATTTTTTATGTTATTAAAGTCTACTGAACTTTTCTCAAACACAAACATAATATTGTACTAGAGTCAGGACAATTTAGCCCCAATTTCACCAACGACTGTTAAAGTTAACGCCGGAATTAGTATCACGTTACCTCTTTCGATTTTCATATGAATGAAAGAGAAGACATTACATTTTAACAAGCTGTTAACACTAACAGACGTTGATGAAATTGGGGCTGGTGGCACCAGAGGTTATTAATCTTTCTAGTCTAGGAGCTATGTAAAAAATACTCGCACTGCATTATGTTAACTTAAGAATAAAATTGAATTCTGGTAAAGAAACAGACTTTATATTTTTATCGGAAAACGTCTTAGTTACCTCTTCGTATGATAATCTCCAACTATTTATGAGTTTGAAGTGATATAATTCAGACTGTGTTCACATCGTGTATACAAAATACGATATCACCCTTATGTAACCATACACGCATCTGTCACTTCATTGTCAATCGCGGTTTGTATAGAAAATAACAAGTTTTTTGACAGGGAGTGAATGACCGCTACAGACAGAATTCCGTGATTTGAGAATAGTTGGTCGTTGTTAAGCATTTGTGTCCTAACCCGCATTTTTTGTTGAATTTTAAATGCAGTCTTATTTTAAATGATATAAAGAACATAACCGCATTCATAATTACTCAATACGTAATTTGCGGGATAGTACACGAATGCTTAACAGCGCGGCGTCCAGTTAGTCTTATACTGTAGTATTTTAAATTATTTATGTTAATAGATCAACACATTTTATTAACAGGTGGTTAAAAACAAAGGGCCGGCATCGGACGTGTCGTCCGTCAACCCGTACTCCGTGAGAGGTGATCTCTATGTGAGTTAACTAAATTTATTACATACTTGAAGCAGAAGTTGACACCGAATTGCAATATTATAGGTTATTGTTGACTTGTTACTAATGGTTGGCATCATTACATAATATGCTATTTCATATTATCTACAATAGTTGTTAGAATTAATGGATTGGTAATTAAATTAATTTTTGTTATCCATCTATGTTATTTATTTACAGAGATCTCTGCCTCCCTACCTGCGGTCCTCCACAGAAACTGTGATGATGTCACACGAATTCGGCAGAAGCATTAGGGACAGGTGAGCTTATGGTTTATATAGGAACGCACTAACACAACACCAACTGTAGATAGACAATGATTTACTAATAAAATCGCAATTAAATACGGACATTTTGCCTTGACGTTTGTGACGTCACACCCAATCTGTGTTTGTTATACTGTGACTTGTAGATCCCCTAGTCTAGTCCTCTATCATAATATTTATATGGCGGACTTCATTTTACATACTATGTAAAATCCGCTGTTTCTTCACTTTAATAATTTAAGTTACTTGTTATATTCCTTAATGTTTATGCATTTAATTTTCAGTCCGCCGCCGTTGCCTCCCAAGATGGCCGCTGCACCGCCCCGCCCACCACCACCGCCTGCACGTATAACAGGTAATTTGTAATTTTACTAGCACTACTTATAACTTAAATTTTTAACTTATACCCATGAGACGCAAACTAACTAATAATATTTTTCTTGTTTTAGATTTTAAAGCTGATAACACATCACCAGACAAGTTGGGGGTAGTCCGCAACAAACCGAAACTGCCACTGGGCAACCTACAAAGAAACGACTCCCTTAGCTCCTTAAGTTTGGACTCGTTCGGATCTACCGACAGGGAAATATTCGAGGAGACCGTCAAAGCCGGGCTCTCCAGTGTGAATCCTCGAGCAGCTCTCGCTCTCGACAGCGACAAGGGAAAAGCGCATTCGGTGGAACGACGCCCAGAGTCCGCCAAGCACGGCAGACACCATAAATCTCTCGATAGGAGCGATAAAATTGCCCACCGCCTCTCTAAGATCAGGGACCCCGAGTTCGAGAGAAACATCGCCGCCGGCGCGTACAACGTAAACTTTTCCAACAAGGTTACACTGGAGCAGGAGTTTGTAGCGTCCGGTCGGTCGTCGTACGCCGACGAGCCGTCGAACGCTGTCACGCACCAGTCTAGAGCTCGCGGCCGCACCTTCGACGACGGCCCCCCGAGCCTCCCGGCCCGTATCGAGGACAGGCGCCTCGACCGAAGCTCCTCCCTGAGTTCCCTCAGCAACGACTCCTTCGGATCGACCGACAAGGAGGTCTTCGAGCGCTGCGTCCGCATGGGAATGTCCAAGACAAAAAAACGCGACGAAGTTAAACTCAGAGTCAAAAGCGACGATCGGCTCGACGGTCGAGAGTCCGCCCGGCGGCGACGAAAGGACAAGCAGCACCAGGGGGCGCTCGACAAAATGGTGGGGGAGGAGGCGAGGGACCGCGCCCTATTAGAGGAGGTCATCGCTCGGGGTGCGGGCGAGGCGAAGGACACTCAGCCAAAAAACGTTCTGGCGCCGTCTGCGGCTCTCGCGGACGCAGGCGGCGCCGCCCCCGCGCGAGACACGCCCACTGGCTGTGAGCGCCCGCCCACCATCACCGTGCACGACGCACCGACGACGGACGACTCCACGCTTCTCGAGGACGGTACGACGACTTTCGAATCCGCCGACTGCACCGTTATGGACCGCTCGAACGAGTGTCTCGCGCCCCAATCTGCAAACACCACCATCGACTCCGAAAAGGACGAGTTGAACCGCTCCAACGAATCGTACGCCGACGTCCTCGAGGCGTCCTGGAGCGACGAGGAGAAGGCACCGTGCGTGTACAACGCGGAAACTCTGACGAGAAAAGGCAAGCACAAACTCGAGTGGACCGACATCAAGTGCACCGACAGCGAGATTCATCTCGAGGACGTCTCAAAGAGAAGCAACGACACGTGGAACGACAACACCTGTCCAGATGACGTCACGTTCCCGACTATCAGCGGGTCGATCCACCTCGTATCCTCCATGCGGAGCGAAATCGTCGATGCGTCTATGGCTTTGCCCGATTTACTCGAGAAGAGCGAGGCGAGAAACTTTTCTAAACCGGACCTAACGGACCAACTAGATGGCAATATTGATGTGGAGGTCACCGAAAAATTTGACGACAAGATATTATTGGAAAATATTCCGGAACCTAGTTTCACATCTCTCATCGATGAGAACGAGCAGAAGTTCGATTCGATCGTATCGTCGGCCATAGAGATGGAGGCCGCCAGATTGGCAGCTCAGCTGAAAAATTCCCAGTACGCGTTAGAAAATAGTACCACCTCTCTGACGTCCGTCGATTTAGATCACATTAAGCCTCCGTCGAATTTAGGTAGTTTACTGTCTCTGAGCGCATCGGCTCAGTGGGACGAATCATCTCAAGCTTCAAAAAAATCTTCGCGCTCCCGTAAAAAATCTCTGCCGGTAGCTTCGATGGTTAAACGCGCGTTGAGTAACTCGATGCATCAAGGTAGCTCCGAGCATTTGGACACGACTCCCCTAAGCTTATTGGAAAATATGAAACCTCCCTCCGAAATGGAAAATATGGACATGGACGGAAGTATGATTTCCGTCTCGAGTATAGTGTCCGAGGTAGCAGACGCTAGAAAGACGCCAGTTATATTTGACTTCAAACAACCCGTACAAGATTTTCCACTCTGTACGACGTTCACCAACGTCTTCCAAGATTTAGATAAAGTAAATCCCCCCTCTTTGTTTGACGAAATTGCTGAATCTACTTTGGAAGTAGAGCAGACGACGGCGCAGCAAGTTTATGACGACTGTATTTCTAATACGCTCAACGTTATAACCGACATACCGTCGGGGTCAGAAAATTGTACGCCGCTTCCTTCCGACATGAGTAGCGTTGAATCGACTCCAAAACGACAACGCGACCAAAGGTACTTAACCCCGAAAGAAAAGAGGAGTGCCGCTAAACATAGGTACCAAACCTACACGATCACCGGTACAGCATCCGAGTCGGACAGAGTATTAGAAACTGAATCTGAAGAATATCTGACGTGGACCAAGTCGGAGAGCGATAAGTCCGAAGAGTACCTCACCGCTAACTCCGAATCGAAGTCTAAAAAACGAGTCAGCGCAAAGCAGAGGCGGCTAGACGATAGAGCGAGATATCAAACGCAGACCGTTGACATTCAGAATATTATGACGAACAATACGAGTAAGCCAGCGGAACAAACCGATCCACACATAGAAAATCTCAAACGGCGACTTGCAGCTAAAAAGACGATAAAACAGAGACGAATAGAGGACGCCGAGAGATTCAGAACCAGGACCCTAAGCGAAGATATACCTCCTTCGCCCACGTTTGTTACAAAAGATGCGAGTTTCGAAAACGTCGAAACGACAACCGGATACGATAGCCTGTCATCTAATGAACTTAATCATCAGCAAATACACGACGAGAGATCCGGCGACGACGTCTTTAGAGATGTCGACAGTGGCCACAACGAGGATGACTTCGAATTGAACTCTACTAAAATGAAAACGTACACCAAGAGCTTCCGAAATTATCTCCCCGTGGTAGAGAGTCCCGCGGCTGTGGACATGTGTGTTGTGAATAACTTGAAAAATATTGAAATGACGGCCTCGTACAGGCGAAGTCAAGATAAGGATCTGTACCAGCATCCCAGCAGCAGTGACTTCGCGAGCTACGAGGCCGACAGCCATTCCGACGACAGGGGCCACTCCGATTCAGATTCCGAAACGCCGTCCCTGAGGCCGAAGCCAAAAATAATCAAACCGGAGAACAGAGACGAGAGTTTGGATTCGAACGAGTCTTTGGAAGCTGAACAGGAGGCTCCGAAGGCGATTCGGGGACGAAAGAAGGCAGCGTACGTGTCGCCGTACAGGCGCAGTGCGCCCAGTCCGAAGAAAGCCACACCGCAAGCTGCTAAAACGCCTTCGAAATTGAGCGCGACTCCGAAAACTTATATCGGAGCAGCCAAACCACAAACGAGTGCCAAAACCCCGAACAAAACCCCACCTTCGGCTAAAACTAGTGCGAATACGTCACCTAAAAAGGTAGCACCGAACAAATCTCCGGCGAAGACAGCTCCTAAGGCTTCCACTACGCCGCCGGCGCCCAAGCCGCTCCCGCTGGTGAGGCAGGGCACCTTCACGAAAGAGGAGAGCACGGTACCTGCGAAATCGCTACTGGTGACTGATAAAAAACCGAGCACCTCGCGGCCGGCCACCTCGCCCACGAAAGCCGCTAACACCTCGCCGTCGAGGCTTCCGCAGTTCAATCGCACTAGACCGCAATCGAACAAAATTCCTAGCCAACCGAAGCAAACGAAAACGTGGAAAAGAAACTCGGAGCCCACCATGAAAAACTCCGCTTCCAACCACAGCCTCCAGAGCAACGACAGCGGAAAGACGATCGTCCTGGCCCGGACGTCGCGGCCGGGCAGCACCTCCAGCGTCAACTCGATCTCGTCGGCGACGAAAACGAAGGACGTCGAGAGCAAAATAGCGAACCTGTGGAAGAAAGTCGAGCAAACGAAAAAACTTCCCGCAAAAAGCGACAAGAAAGTTTGGATCGAGAGCGACAAGACCGAGACTCCGAAATTGATTCGGAGCTCCACGTTCGAGGGGCAACCCAAGCTCAGTCAGATCAACTCGAACCCCAAACAGAAGACTGCAATCGGAATAAGAGTGTCGCAGATACCGAGCTTACGGCCGAAAACAGTCGCGAAGACGGCCATTCCGAATGTTAAGAAAACAACCACAGCTAGGACTGTGAAGAAAACTGTCGGGTAAAAGCGATCGTTCGCAAAGTTTTTACAAAATATAAATCAGGCAAAACCGAATCTTTTTGAAGTCACATTCACCATGCGATAAATTAACCTTTTCTAAAAAACTAAACAATAATTTTCCGAGTTTTCTATTACACGTCCAACAATATTCTAGCAATATAGGTATATTTGTAATCGGATCTTTCTTGTCATATAGTCTGTCAAAGAAGTGAAGAAATTAAAAAGTGGCAACATCCCTTTTTCTTAGATTGATTTAAAAGGGATGACACTACGATGTTGCTACTTTTTAATTTCTTACTAAACTAAATAATGCTACGATACAATATCGTAGCATTATTTAGTTTACATGCATGAAATTATTTTGGGCTAGATATATTCAATGTAATCTATAAGACATGCAATATTATTTATAACGTTAATATGTACTCGATTAACGCACGCAGTTTGGTATCAGTACAAAATGTTGATTTTCTGATTTATGTAAAAAATCTTTATAAGGGGAGACTTCTCTGCTATTTATGTTCTATTGTATATTTGTTGCATTTATTAACATTCGAAATTATTTTGTATTAAAATAATATAGGTTTTTCTATTTCTATATCGATAATATTATTCGTATTGAATAAGCGTCGGGCTGTTTACCACAAAAGTTTTACAGTACAATTGCATTATATAGTAAGAAACATGAGCTTTTTACTATATCGTTACTATAATTTCGGTACGAAGACATGAACTCGTGGTGTAAATATTTCGCATATTATAATCTAGATTAAGGTTAACATATACACATATTTGTATATTTTTCATAATTATCAAAAATACATTTAAAAATTAAGACACATCGCTTCGGAGTAAAAATGAGCGACATAGTGTGTTATGTCACAATTTTTTACGTCTAGTCAGTAGTGTAAAGATAGACAAAATTGGCTTACACCTCTCGAGGAAAACAGCGCTCTGTACATCGTAACCTCTCGCGATAGGCTTGCGGCGTGTACTTGGCAATGCTATTTTCACAAGAAGCGTCAATTAAACGAAACTTAGGGCGTTACAGAGTTAAAGCAGCAACCGATCCGTTTTAAACTAAAGTAGCTTCCACTACCCAAGACATGATCGCTAGGTGCCGGTGTCTAGCTTTCGTAAGAGTAGATAGTTTAGATGAAAATTTTGGTTGTATCTATAAGGCTAAATTTTGACAAGCCAGTTTTAGAATATTATTATGATTAGTTTATAAGATGCATAATTTTATGGGAATAAATCAAACTTACTGTGTCTGCGATGGTTTTATTTTACATTTCCTGCTCCGCATAATGATTCTTAACGTTTTAGTAGGGGTGGTGGTGCTCATTTTGAAAAGTCATTTCATTCCGAGCGAAAATCGATACATAATAGTATTTCTATTAATTCATAAGAGTTTTGATCGTCAGCTACTTCAGTATGAGTGAAATAAAAATTGAGAGTATCTCAAAGTTGTTGTTGGGAATACATATTGTATTGACATTATAAAGATGCCAATTCGCACCCAATAAAGGTTCATATCTAGATTATAGACATTAAGTTTTTTTTTAATTAAATAGCAAACCTCCGCTACTATTTCAAACGATAATGTCAAAATAAAACGCGATTTAGTCAGATTATTATTATTTATTTATGTGTAATTATGGTTTTATACAGATTTGAGTGTGAATTCTAAATACCACTGAATGCACATGAAACCACCATGCTCTGATATAGCACAAGTAAAGCCTATTATGTATATCTTAATTTATTTACTGTTCATATAACATACAAAAATATTAGTAACAAAACTATAATTATTACTGTACTTTATGGAGGCATGCAAATTGCAGAGGTAGTTCGGTATCGAACGGTAAAGCACTGAACTTGTGACTTACAGGTAGCGGCAGTGTCGCTAGGCTCTTACCTATACAAAAGTTTTTGGCCTACCCTCAGAACAAATAAAAATTAAGATAGCCCGCAGCCTTCGTAAAACCGAGACCGCTGGCTTTATGCTTTTTTTTCTCGTTAATCGTAGAACTCTGTCTACACTTTTTATTCAGTCTAAGGGACCAACAAGTCTACAATAATTATAATGATCCATAATAATTATTAATTTCACTAGATCAGTGCTTTGCAGTATATCACTTACAGGCTTAGCTTACTATAATCAAAAAAGGAATCCGGATTTATAAATAGTACATTATCAGGAATTTCTATTTACAATTTTAAGCTTGTCACGAATATACGAAGGTAATTTATTTTCAAACATCGCGCCCTACCGCCAGGTACTAATTTTTTACATCTATTTAGCTATGAAGAATTATGCATATAGGGATTGCAAATTATTAATTAAAAAGATAATTTCGAGGACTCCGTATAACAATAATATTGGATCAGAAGACTTTTCTCGTTACTTTATACAACTGAGACGAGATTGTCAATTTGTCGGTCGGGTAAAAAAAAATATTATAGGGATAGTTTCTGTTACTGCTTTTGCCGCTAGGGGACAGACACGACTACGCAAAGGGCCACCTAATGGCTTCGTGATTTCAAGAACTGTTTATAAGAATTTTTACGATATACGAAATCCTCCATGAGATATTATGCCAATTTAGAAAACTAAATACCTAATCATACATTATTTGCCTATCTTAATATTTAGTTCAGTAGTGACATGAGGTCTCGCTAAAATAATTACCACGTACTAATTTCGAGTAACACTTTTCATAATATTATTATTTCTGTTACGCAACTTATAACCTTATTATGAATATAATCCGAATGGATCCTATACTATTAAACATTTAAATCTGACATCACCCACGATACGACCTGATCACTAACAATTCTGACTATTTTATAATTTAAAACATTAAATCTTATATGACATCCAAATCACTACACAATTATTATAAAACGGCGGTAGGGGCACCGATCAAACGAATTAACTATTTTAAAACATTGAGACAACGAAGTGTAAAATATTATGCGACCATTCAAAGCTTGAAAATATAAAGATTTCAATTTTACGGGCCGGGAATAATTTAAATTTATCTTTTTATAAAAATAGTTTTTGGAGCCCGGCCGTAAAACCGCTCAGATGGAATAAAGTTTTACACGTACGGGTATTGGGGTAGTATTGTGTGACCATTTATTTGTGAGGCATTTTCAAATACCTTAGCGAGTTATTACATAACACATCCGTAAAATAGAACCACAATACCCTGTGCTCGATCCTAGCCTAGTACCTAAAGCTAAAGGGACAAGATCGCAAAGGTCACAATATTATGTCGATTAGTGATTACCGATACAACTCTAATATTATCAATAAGGCAAAGAATTGTTTTAAATGATATCTTTAATCTTACGTGAGATTGTATGAGTGAGATACTCCTCTTCAAAATTAAATATTCGTTTCAGTAGGTACCTTGAGGTCTTAATTCTTTTAAAACGAGGAAGCCTATTGTCACCTTTGCGACGAAATATACAGAAATTGATTGAATATGATTACAGAAGGTTCGAGTAAGTACTATTACATTGAACAAAGAGGTTTATTTAAATATATTAAACACCACCAATAGTATAATGCTATTACTGTCACAACGGCACAAAACACACTGCGATCTATTGGTGTGTCCGCGTTAGGCTGGGGCCACATTATGCGTTGCGCTGCGTCCGTAAACCCGTTGCATTGTATAGTGAATAGTGATGACCAACACAACGCACCAACTTGGCCTCACTGCACCGGACGACAGCGGGCGGCGTCGAACCGCGTTGCATCGCAGTGTATTAAGTTTTACAGTGATTTGGGACAGCCCTCCTGCGCTGTAGTATACAAAATAACAAACGCTTTAGAATTACAGAACACACTACATACATCGTTTTTGCTCGCAAGGACCCAAAAAATCTACAGCGCAGAGTTGGTATCTCTCGAACGGGACGAGGTAGCCATTTCCTCTCGGGATACAGAGCGAGAGGGACCGTACACGAGCGTACATGAGATTATTCAACAAGTTTTCCACTACTCCGCGTTGAAACGATATTTTGTTTAGTCATTATAGAAATATCGAACTATTTTCGAGACAAGCCACGACGGCAAGGAATAGTTTTGTATTTATGTATTTTGATTTAATAACAGAAATAATAAAAACAAAATATCGTTTCTGATATCGGCTGCCATACATCGGTCTCATCCCATTCTAGAAATCAGTTTTCAGTTTCAATTTTTGCACGCGTCTCAAGGACGGCGTTTATATTCCATGATAAGTGTTTTCCACCAGTTTTGTCTAGTATCTCACTGCGTGAGGCGATTCCGTGTTGTGACCGTCGAAGCTCAATTTCCACAAAGCTGATCAGCTATTTTTCGATTCTGACTATTCTCGGACCGACGCTATCCAATACGATATCAAGTTCATAGAACTTATAATTACTTCACAGTCTTTGGATACATATCTAAGACCTCCCTTAGCCGCGACTTGTAAATAATTCACTCTCTCGAAAATATATTTCGGAGTCAATTTCTCTTAGCATAATATATTTTTAAAAAATTTTACTCTTTTTGTTTTTGTCAACATTATAAAATTTCATTTTTGCAGTAAACTGCAGCATATCAGTATCTCACTCGAGAACTACACGATTTGTATTACGCATATGGACGAAACGAAATAATGTTACAATTATTTTTGGCGGCAAATTCTTACAAAAATATAATATTATATTTGTTTGTTTCCATAATATAATACAGCACGATAGTTCATTTTAAAAACGACTGGTGCCATAATTTTTTAAGCCGTTTAGTCGCAGGTAATTACTAATTTCCTCGTACTATTAATCAGCACAGTATATTGAAAATATTAATATTTACTAGTATTTAAACCTGACAAAAACTATTGTTTATAATAACGCTCTACCGGTCCATATGCGATAACTGATTGCGAAATATTTATTTTTGTCTAAATTGATTTGAGATTGTTTGTCCAGAAATAGCAGCCCAGTAAAAACGCGTATATGACGAGTCTGGAGACTCGCCCTATCGTAAATAACGTTTCTTTGTACTCGTTCGTTTCGTTACACTCCCTACACTTAACACTAGTAAATATACATAAAAATATCACAGCACTATCGATTCACTTACACTAAAACCGACGACGCTTGGCATCGCAGCTTTCATTTATAAAATAATAAAAATAATCGAAATTGAAATGCATGAAAGCGCTCCCGTCTAAAGATACAGAAAACCGATGACCTCATTATATAATACAAGATAATATTATTATGTCACGTTGTATTATTATTTTATTTAAGTAATTTTAAAACATTTGTAACGCCCAACGGATTCAACGAGGATAAATTTCATTCTAAGGTGGCTTTAGCCAAAGCCAAGCCACCGTAAGCTTAAAGCCACCATTAGAATGGTTTTAAAACCTTTTGCTTACGATAATACTCTCGTTCGGTCCATCCGCGCCGTTGTAACGTAATTCGGGTTCCGGGAGCGAAAACAAAAAGCAAAATTAATACGCAAACTAAAAGTGCCGCAAAAATATCAAATATATACAAAAGCTGTTGCCAAAAAAATCTTACGCTACACTTTGGAAATTATTCAAAGTAAAATGTTTACATTTTAGAAAAATTGTCCATCAATCCTTCCACAAGATCTTAATTTTTCCTGCTCTAGTAAGCGAGACAAAACACGAAATCTCTATTGCTGTAGGATTACAAAACAAAATATTTCAATTACAATTCTTCATAATTATAAATCATGATTTAAAACTAATACCATTACAAATGTGTATATTATGTGTGAAAGAATTGACGTCACATCCTGGCCGTGCAAGAGGCTCATTTTATGAGCACAATTTTGGCCGCACACAACGTAGAATAAACAGCTTTTCAAACCGAAAAAAGATCTACTCTCATGCAAGATAATTTCATACACATCTTTCCTTACAAGTTACAACTGACAAATCGCATTTCGGTGTCGAACAATAAAACTTAACTAAATGAGGTAGTAACTATAAAATATGTTAACATTATTCATCTATGTTTGGTGGGACATATATGTATATCTATAACATTAAAATACGCTATTGATAAGTGAGGTACTTCATCGTTTCTGTCTGAGGTAGCTATTGGGATCTTATGACTAAACCGTTTTGGACATTTTCGAAAGTGGTCTAATGTCCAAGAGGTAGTTGTAGTCATTTTATAAAAGTGACGTAAATATTTATGTAAAAACTTCAAAATGATCACCGTTCCATAACATCAGCTTGTTGTTGGTTTCGAAAGTGTCCTCCTTTTTTAGGATCGGTGGTTCCCATTTCGGAGCATCGTAGTTGATATACTCAATATTTGGTACGAAATCTGCTGGCATGTTTTTATAGATTTGATTATGCTCCTGAATTTTAATCGTTAGCAGGGGATCGATGTGAGGCAGGTTGTGGTCATCCAGATTTATGAAGCCGCTGCTGCTCCCGGACTCGGGGCCTATGTTGAATTCGGGACCATATTCGGGAGGGTAGTTAGTTTGAGGAATCTGTTGTATGTCCGCCTCCAAGGTCCGAATAAGATCTTCTGAAATGAGTTTTTAAAAGACAGAATAATAATTTTTACAAAAACTCATTAATTACATAATAATATTGCAAAATAGATAAAAGCAAAGATGCTCACCTGTCGTCGATGAGATATCAACATTTTGGATGATACTGTTTTCCTTATTGAAATTGTTTTCAAAGTGTATTAATTCTTTCTCGATGAGCCAATGATCGATGATGTCAGTCTCCGCTGCACTGTTGTCAGGCTCACGCGATTGCGTGTTTTCTAATAATGAGTTACTATTTCCTGTTGATTTTTCTTCACAAACATCCATTTCGGAACTGTCTAATTTTGCTTCCCCTATATCCATATTTTCATATTTTTTGTCAACTGTATCTGTATCATAATTTTCAATCGCATTAGCTTTTACAGCCTCGAATTCCTTTTTATACTGACTTCCATTAACTTTGTGCATTCTATGCAGATGTTTGCTCCAGTTGGGTAGCGACGAGAACGATTTCGGACAAACCGGACAACTGTATGGCTTCGCCCCTGTATGCGTGTTCAGATGCTGCTGCAGGTGGCTCAGTCTCACGAAGCTCTTGCCGCAGTAGCTGCAGGCGTGAATTTTGTTATCGGAATGTGTCTTCATGTGCTCCTTGAGACGATTTTTGGCGTTATAAACTTTGCAACAGAACTTGCACATGTGGAGTAGCGTTTCGAAATGTTGGTTGACGTGATTCAGAATGCTATTCTTTTCGGAATAATTGCGATTGCATATCGGACAAATGAACAGTAGCTTCTTATGCACGTCGAGGTGTGACTGACACGTGTGGAGAGATGTGAAGAGGTAGCCGCACTGACCGCACCACTTCGCCTTAGAATGGTGTCTTTGGTGGAATATCAATTCACAAGATGTTTTGAATCTGTAATGATAAAAAGAGTATTTTTATATACAATGCATTATGTACGATTGGCACTAATATCGTTAAATTAAATTATAGGGTCAAATAGAGTCCTATTTACATGCGGGCAATGATGTGAACAAAAGTTGGTCTCAAACAAAAGAGAATTTGTCTTTACTCACTTTTTTCCACAGCCTTCTTCTAGACATTCCATCTGGAATATATTATGTTCGACTTTTAAATGCAGACGAAGGCGATTTTCGGTACCATATCTGTGGTTGCACTTGTGGCAAACAAATGGTTTGCCGGTTGCGCTGTTGTCCTTCTGGCAGTGGGCCATATGTGTAACAAGTAGGGAGATGCGCGGATAGGTTTTGGAGCATATATTGCATCTAAAAAATATATAATATTAATTCGGAATAAAACTTTAAACTTGTAAAAAATTAATCCCACACAATATAATATTTTTATTGTGTGGGATTTTTCGGCCCAACTAATGCTTTTCACGACATAACCAAAGAATTTATATAATATTATGTAAAATTTAATAACATACTTTATTTGGAACAAGAGAACAACTAGTGTTACCAAAAGTATAGCAAAGCAATGATCTTTTTATTGAAACAAAATTGTATTATAGTCTGCAAAGTAAACTTACTCAAATTTGTTCTTAGTGACATGGTTATAGGCATGCTGATTGAAGACTGAGTATTTTTCAAACTGTTTTCCGCACACAACACAAGTGTAGAGCACATCCTCATCTCCATGGCAGCAAGAGAAATGTGCATCAAACTCCATTCGGTTTTTATATGCATGAGAACATAATGAGCACAATATTCCCCCCATTTTTTCAATTTTATCGGACTTATCATTATGATTTGCGTTTATATCATCAGCCTCCTCATCGAAATGGATTTTCAGGTGATCAACTGCTTTGTTGATGTCTGGTATATTCTCGTTGCACACTGGGCATGAGTAAATATTTTTGCAGTGCAAATCTACATGGTCGTGGCAGCCTTCTATGGAATCAATTTTGGTGTTACACATTTGGCAATTGTATGGTGGTGTGTCGGTCTGGGTGTGTATAATTTTGTGAACTTGCAGCTCCTTACTGGAATTGAATCTAAAAAACAATGCAATAATATTATTTTCGTTGCCCTTTACTGATAAAAAGATCATAGGGATTAACTAAAAAGATTGTAAGGGGGGTATTACATTACCATTTATATTGGATCATTTCTATGATCATTTATAGGATCCAATATATATGATCATTTGATCATATCTGCATATTACATTATCATATTTCATTGATCCTATTTTACGTCATATGTGGTTTCAATAGCCAATGGAGAGTGCTAACTTTCGATTTTTATCCAAGTATATAATTAGAAAAATAATTACATTACATTATTTCAAACATATTAGCAAACAAGAAATTAAAAACTCTTTTTTATATTAAATATCTGGCAACACCTATTTCTATGACCATATTGGATCCAATCTCTCAGCATATGTCAAAAATCTATGATCAAGGAAGAAATGAATCATATGTCTACATTACATTATCCAATATCATTGACTCAATGATCTCGGATCCAATATATATGATAATCCAATATCCCCCTAAGACATTATGAAATAAATACGTTTATACGTGGGAGAGCCATGTTTCGGCACGAATGGGTCGGCTCGACCGGAGAAATACCACGCTCTCACAGAAAACCGGCGTGAAACAGCGCTAGCGCTGTGTTTCGCCGAGTGAGTTTACCGGAGGCCCAATCCCCTACCCTATTCCCTTCCCTACCCTCCCCAATTCCCTTCCCATCCCTACCCTCCCCTATTACCCTATTCCCTCTTAAAAGGCCGGCAACGCACCTGCAGCTCTTCTGATGCTGCGAGTGTCCATGGGCGACGGAAGTTGCTTTCCATCAGGTGACCCGTTTGCTCGTTTGCCCCCTTATTTCATAAAAAAAAAAAATAATAATAAGATAGTTATAGATTTAACATACAAGTATAGTAAACAATCTGTACAATAGACTAAAAGGTGATATAGCATACAACTTACTCTTTATCACATGTTCCACATTTAAATGAGTGCTTGGCAATCTTGTGTTCCCTAAGAGAGGTCACTTTTGCAAAAGTTTTGTTGCATATCTCACATCTAAAACAAACATTAAGTACCATGGTTTATACAGATTCCTGTTAGCATTAAAATCTTCACAATATGTCAAGACTCCTTTTTCATTAATTTGCAAAAAAGGGGAGATAATATTAAATTCACATAACTTTTACAGACACTGGTGAAATTGACAACTATGTTTGGTAAATAATAAATATCATTTTTGAAAGATCAGGCATTGTAGAAATTAATATTGTTGGTTTCCCAACTTTATTGAATGTGAAGAATGTTTCTATTACATTGCCGACAAAGACAAATAATAAAAAGAACTTGCAAACCTCAATTAGATATATTTTAATTTATATCAGTCACTTTAAAAAAGTCACAAAAATGTATCTTCTCCTATAGCACCTACAAAGTACTAAATATAAGGAAACTAGGGAGTACTTACTTGTATTTTTCTTTCATAACATGTGTTGTGTAACAATGGCCACGGAAACTTGGGTATCCGGCTATTTCTTTGGAACATACCACACATGTGTAGATTATTTTGGTTTTGTCACTTTCATGTATACTGTAGTGCTTGTCATAATTTTTCTTATCAGGAAATGTTAAACGACAAATATGGCACAGTATACCGCCTATCAAATCAATTGTAGTTTGTTTTGGTGCCAGCCTCGGTGTTGAGCTATCAGGGTCTAAATGGGAAAGCGAAGCCATGTTGGTTTCTTCAGCTATGTGCAGTCCATCTATTGAAAACTGTTTCTGTCATTTGGGAGACTGCATAGCTTCTACTAGATATTGTTTTCTTATTGGGAGCCTACATTTCTAGTACTTGAATTTTATTCTGAAATTTAAAAAAATTATAATTAAAATACAATTTATAGTTTTCTAGATTTTATATTGATCTAAATATATTGTGGCTTTACTTGCTGTACTGGTATGAATACATTGAGCATTGGTAGGTCAGCACTATAACAATACCAGATAGAGAATTAAAGGTTCATACATAATTAGATGAGTGCAATAGACGACTTATCTTTTGTATTATGGTCATGAGTTTCACATCTGGTTTTTACATTTCCAAAACAATTAATATTTTTCAATCAGTTCTAGAGTAGTTTATATTCCATTAAAACTTAGTATATTAGTATTGTACATTCTAGCAAGGAATAGGTTTGGGTAAAGTTCCCGTCATCGACGACCTTGGGCGTTCCGCGTAGCGTAGGATTTTTGGGCATTTTAAACTGGTTGCCGGCTTTTTGTAAGCTTTGTTTACATACCCATTTATTAAATAAGCAAAACCTTTAGAAAAGTAAAAACACAAAATGCAGCCTTATAAGTACAGTAAATATCATTAATTATTAGATAAATAATATTTTGAACCACAAAACAACTTTTTATGAAACATAATGCAAACAGATACTCACAATTTTGGGTAAAACTTATAGATTTGCTTTGGACATAAGTCCAACGTTACATTTTACATTACAAGAGTTTGTTTTAAAACATAAAACTGTAAAAAAATGTAACGCCGGACAGAACGCCAAGAAACCATGCGTGTGAAATTTGCATTTGACAGATAACCAAGCGGGGGCACTCGGGCAGGGGCAGAGACAAAAAAATCAATACCAAAAAGATATATATATTTTTTTAATTCGTCCCGGTCGGGACCATAGATAAAGTATTATAGTATAGATGTAGTCTTAACTCTTAGGCCGTCATCGCGTGGCCATTTTGTGCTTATTTTAATACAAGTAGTGTGCGTTTATTTTCTTGAATATTTCTATTTGTTGATTATTTCGAAGCTCAATATGATACAGGAAAGAAAGTCAATTAGTTCATGATATTGATTAACTATAGTTCAAGTGATAAGAATCCGTAAACACACGTAAAAAGCTATGCAATTTTTATAGCCAAATTATTAATTGATGCGACATTTTTAGCACTAATGCCTTATATAGCACGAATAGGGGATTAATAAACTTATAAATTATCTCTTTAGCATACAAAGATACCGATTGAAAAGCCCAAAAAACGTTGTTAAAAACTTACGTATTTAATGTTAAATCCACGTGTTTGAGGCATTCTTTGACCATTCTTATGGTTTATTAATTAGCGGAACCACAAAACTCAGCAATATCTAGTATTAAATGTTCACTAAAAACCTTTAATAATAACTGTTCACAATTTCACATCTTTCGCCTTAACTCTGGCAACTCCTAAATGGGGAGGCTTGCGCCAAAAGATGAAGAAGAAGAATTTAAATTTGTAGACATTTGGTGACAGCATTAAAAAATCCTATTTTTGCAGTAAACAAATTGGATTTTTGTTTAGTTTTTTCTGTTATAATTAATAAATTTTATATGAATACACCTAGTTACCGGGAATTAAAACTATTATTATTTTAAGTGAAGTGCATACTACTCTGAAAATAGCAGTTACCGAAGAAATTACGTTACATTTTGGTAAGCCTTCATGTTCTTTTAAAAAATGTTCTTTAAATTTCTGCAATTATAAAATAAATAGACTTACTTATTAATTTATTTGTATACCACGCTTGGTGTCAACATTATATCCACTGGAAATGTTTACATTCGATCAGACGAAAACATTGCTGTGCGTTATATTTTGTAATCTCTGGATTGGCTTAATGCCAAACCAATTCCAGAAATAAAACACGTAAGGTGGGTCCGATACATATTTAACGAATTCAATGTGTACACAACTCGACTAGTTTATTTGAAAATGGATCGCCAATATCATAATCAATCTAGCGTTCATGGATCCTTTAGAAGTAAAGATTCAACATCTACTAATGACAGTGACCCCAGAGAAAAAATTAAAGACTGTCTTCGAAAATTTATAGCATTTATGTTTACGCAAGTGGGTGTGGGTGCTCTCGTGGTGTGCTATGCCATTCTCGGTGCCGCTAGCTTCATGCACATAGAAAAAGACAGTCCAGACGAGCAAATGGAAAAGGTTACCAATTTGCGCCAAAACTGCGTGCAACAGTTGTGGAATATAACTAATAAATATAATGTTTTAAATTATACAGCTTGGATTCAAAATAGTGACAAAGTTTTGAAAGTTTTCCAAAACAATGTAACATCAGCCATTCGTCTGGGCTACAATGGAAGGTCATCTGAAGACATCTGGTCTTTTCCGGCAGCTCTAATGTATTCTCTCTCCGTGTTCACAATGATCGGATACGGCAATGTGGTGCCAAAAACTGTTTGGGGCAAAATTGGTACAATAGCATATGCTTGCTTCGGTATTCCAATTTATGTTTTATATTTTTGCAATATGGGCAAAGTATTGGCCAAATCATTCAAATGGTTGTACATCACGGCTCATGAGTGCAGCAGAAGAGAGGATCCTCTGCTAGAAGATGGTGAAGTTCTGCCGGTGAAAAGAAAAGTGACAGTTCCCTCGACAGCATGCCTCTGGGTTATTACTTTCTACATCCTGACTGGCACTATAATGTTTGGAGCCTGGGAAAAATGGAACTACTTGGATTCCACTTACTTCTGTGTAATAAGTCTTTGTAAAATAGGATTCGGTGATTTTGTCCCTGGTGCAAATATAGCAGATTCCGCAGAGGGGTCTCACCTAAAGCTTGTTATCAACTTCATATATGTGCTCCTCGGTATGGGCTTAGTGGCTATGTGCTATAACTTGATGTGCGAAGATGTTAGAGTCAAAGTGAGAGAATTACGGGAGGATTTGAAGAACTGTCTGGATGATATCACACTGAAAATAACAGTTTGTATGAATGATACAAAATACTACCATCAGAAGCAAACAAGAAATTTAAAATAATAATCATAAAAATACTATATTGTAAGATTAGGTTATTTATTTTAATTTAATAAAAATGTAATGAATAAATTGGCTGTGTTTAATTTAGAATTTAGTGTATTTCTTTCCTCTTAAATTATTTAACAGTAAATTATCAAAATTTAATTTTATGATCTTTATACTGTAGAACCCCCTCTAGACCTTTCCCTTCAAATATTATTTATTTATTTATTTAAAACACTTTATGCAAATATTTACATAGGCGGGCTTAATGCCGTGTGGCATTCTCTACCAGCCAACCTTAGGGTGATGATGAAAGTGTAGAATAGGCGCATTCTAAGACTGAATTGGTTTAGACATTAAATAAAAAGTTATATAATTATTTTATACATATTTTATCATAATAGACCTACATAAACCGTAATTACCTATTATACACACTAATACACACTATAAGCTTATTATAATACCATACATAAGTTATACATAATTAAACTATATAAATAAGATATACCTACATAGAATAAGGAATTGAATTACTAAATGAAAATATGTAATATAATAATATATTTGTCAAATATGAATTCCAGTGGAACCTTAATCTAATTACTAATTATTATTCAACTGATTTAAATATAATTGACGAACTCTGCGTTTAAAAATATTTTTGTTAGGGGACATCCTGATTTCTTGGGGAAGGGCGTTCCAAAGGAGTATGGACTGTACATGGAAGGAGTGGACAATACTGGAATTATGAGAGGGACAATGTAGTCGCAAGTTTTTGGATGATCGAAGTTCCTGACTGTGGGTATTACTGAAAAATTCAAGGTGGGAAGATAAATATAGAGGAGCACTGGGAGAGTAAAGGAGAGAGTACAGCATACACAGTGCACGCAGTGAACGACGTTGACGAATTGGCAGCCATTGCAACTTAGATCGGTATTGAGAGACATGATCAAACTTACGAAGATTGAAAATGAACCTGATGCAGTTATTTAGCATACGGTCAAGTTTGTTAAGTAGTTCTTCACGGAGTTCGAAACAACAAACGTCACCGTAATCCAGTTGTGGAACTATAAGGGCTTGAACCAGCAGCGACTTTATATTAAAAGGTAAAAAGTTTTTTAGTCGATAAAGAGACCGCAAAGAGCCTGTCACCTTACGGCAGACGTTAGTAATGTCAACAACGCCAATCGAGACTGCTGTCTATATGTAGCCCGAGATCTTTAACACTGGAGCTAAAAGGGATGACACTATTACCAAAGACGACGGGTGGAAGGGCTCTAATATCGACTCGACTCATCAAGCGCGGACTGCCAATCAAGATGGCTTGACATTTACTGGCGTTTACATGCAGACCGAAATTTGCAGACCACGCATTTATAGCCTCCAAGTCCCGGTTCATATTCCTAATCGCAGCAGGTAACTCTTGAACCCTCTCTTGAATGTAAACCTGCAAATCATCGGCATAAAGGTGATACGCACAATGAAGTATAACCAAGGATATAAGATTAATAAATAGAGAAAACAAAAGGGGAGAGAGAATACCGCCTTGAGGTACACCAGCTTCAAGATCCACCCAACTAGAAGAGGAATCATCTAATCTTACACTCTGCTGGCGTCCTCGAAGATAGCAACAAAACCAATTTAAAACTTCGGGTGAGAGAATACGGGAAAGAATTGACAGAAATATTAATACAAACTTGAACCTGAAATTTACCTTTATGAGTAAACATCAGGTTATTACTTAATAATAAGGTAAAGGTCTAATAAGGTAGTAATTAAGGTCTGCCGAAGTCATAAAATTACCTCATGGACTTATGCAGGAGGTGTTTTTTCAATCGTATGCAAAAGTTGCAAGTTTAATTTTATGACTACCCTTGTCCCTTTTCTATCACAAAATCTTAGCTCTCTGTACTCTGTAGTTAACAATTATAATTGGAATTTATAAAATAAAATTAAACAACTTTGTAAAAATCCGACATAATATCAAAATGTGGAATAACTAAATTACTTACGAAAGCTATGCTATTTTTACATCTATTCTGATTCAAAACCTAACGATCATCATCAACATGCGTATTCCCTCTTATAGGCCGGCAACGCACTTGCAACTCTTAATATGATATTTCTAGTGTCCATGGGCGACGCGGCGACGGTAGAATTGCTTTCTATCTGGTTCGCCTATTTGCCTCTAATTGTTTAAAAATAACAGTTAAAAAAAACGCCCTTTCTTCGAATTTTTTTTTTTTTCAAATTTTTTTCACAAATTATTGCATTGTCATCGGCTTTTAATACGTTATACGTATGCAATTTTGCAAAGTTTTGGATTAAATAGACTACTGGAGATAAGTAAAAATCGTGCTAAAAAGATTCCGTTACATACATACATCCCAAGCTAATAAAAGCGTGTTAAAAACATGTGATGTATGCAGTGATGGTGGTGCAGCAGTAGCGGGGATGTTGCCGCTGCGGTTGCGGCGCGTGTGCGGTTTCGACGGCCGCACCAACGACGTGCTGTTCCAGCCCGCTAGTGCGCCCGAAGCGCGCACGCAGACGCTCGTCTTCTTTGGTGGAGATGTGCAGGTAACCTGTTATTATTGTGAATGCGAAAGTGTGTCCGTCTGTCTTTTCCGGACCTCTTCATCCTAACGACTTAATATTTAGTACGGACTCAGAGACCGGAAAGGACAAAGGATTTTGTTCCTCGCGACAAACAAATTGCGGTCGTCATCTAGTAACTATAATATACCTATTATAGCCTATGGGGTTCTATTTTACGGTCGCAAAGCACACAGAAATTCGAACATGCATTGACCTATTGCAATTTATTCCTTTTCTTGCACATGAATATATACACATTGCTGTCTCATTTCCAGGTATACGATACGAGCGAGATAGCAATATTCTTTTCGACCACGTAGTAAATAGTAGGGTTGTTGAGGAAGTGATTATGAGGAAGAGGAGGAGGAAGAGGAATTGTCACGCGCAAATTTAGAGGATGCGGATGAGGAAGAGGATATTTTTTTGAGGAAGAGGATGCGGATGAGGAAGCGGAAGAGGAAGTACAGCGTTTCCCAATGTGGGTGATTACGCCCCCTTGTGGGCGCTGAAGATCTAAAGGGGGGCAGTGTGGGACTCAGAAAAAATGGCGGCGTTTTGTAGAGGCTGTGGGGGCTAATATTACCGACAAATTAAGGGGCAAAAGCCCCTTAATTTAAATTAGGAAAAGAAAGTAGGTGAAACAATGGGGGCACTAAAACATATTTTGTTCTCAAAGTGGGCAGTGGACAAAAAAGTCTGGGAACCCCTGATATAGCACTACACTTCGGTATCATTTCGGTTTTCGATAGAAATCAAATTATTAGATTATTCGCACTGCGTACGTAGCTGCGTAGTGCGTACACGCGTAAACAAAACAACGCTTGCTATATTATGTCAATAAAATTAAAACAAACAAGCAAGGAACAGCGCGGGTGGCGAGAGAGACAAGGAACAAGGAACAGCAGCGCCCGTTCGGTCCGGCATCGCGCTCTGGTTTGTGCGTTGCCATGATTGGATACGCGACGCGCATGCGCAGTGAAATTCCTCATAAATTCCTCCTAAATTTTGAGGAAGCGATAGCGGAAGAGGATTTTTGTATTTTTATTTATGAGGATGCGGTAACGGTTGAGGAACCCAAATTATTGCGGAACTTCCTCATTATGAGGAAGAGGAAGAGGAATCCTCAGCAACCCTAGTAAATAGTAATAGGTCAATATGATTTTATACTTCGCGACCGTTTTATAGATAAAATGACATGAGACTTATAATACATACTAGCTGTTGCCTGCGACTTCGTCCGCGTGGACTTCAGTTTATAGCGCGCGGTGTCAATAAAATTGGTGTCAAAAGCTTTTTAAAACCCTGGTACCCCTTAAATCAAAATACCCAAAACAGCCGTGTAGTGTGCACACAATATGATTTTTTTTAACTAAACTTATTATACCTTTTAAAGCTTATTTAGCGTTACACAACTTTAGCTTTGCCCAATACCCATAAACTATTTAGTATTTATTATTGGTAGACTGTTGTTTCTGATTTCCATGTTGGTACGTGAGTTTTTTAATAACGTCATGTATAACAATCAAAAGAATCGAAACATTAACTCGACATGGTACCACCTCTTATAGAAATACATATGAGCAAGCGATAGCACGATCTAGGCGACTCTTGGCGCCATCTGTTCCAGTTTTTGGAACTAACTTAATTTGAACAAATTTACGCATAAGCACCCCCTTACAACCCCTTTTTCCAGTAAGAAGTAGCCTATGTCCTTTCTCAGGCTTTAGACTATCTGTGTACAAAATTTCATTACAATCGGTTCAGTAGTTTTGGCGCTGTTGTTTTTGAATTTGATATCTAAGTTGGTAGGTGAGTTATTAGTTAATAACGTGTATAACAATCGAAAGAATCGAAAAACCTAGTTGAACATGGTACCACCTCTTATAGAAATACGCATGAGCAAGCAATAGCGCGATCTAGGGGACTCTTGGCGCCATCTGTTTTGAGTTTTTGGAACTAACTTAATTTGACCAAATTTACGCATTTTCACCCCCTTACAACCCCCTTTTCCAGTTAAAAAGTAGCCTATGTCCTTTCTCAGGCTTTAGACTATCTGTGTACAAAATTTCATTACAATCGGTTCAGTAGTTTTGGTGTGAAAGCGAGACAGACAGACAGACAGAGATACTTTCGCATTTATAATATTAGTATAGATTATAATAAACGTATGTGACCCGTGATTCCATGACCATTGGTCAGAAACTATAAGCATTTTATTGCTTAAATAACATTTTGACATTGATGACCTTACAATAATATAGTTAACTATTACTTACAGGATTACCCAGAGGTTATGCAGGCGCATCGAGATAACAAGAACTACTTGAAATGGAACTTGGAGAACACGGCTCGTATGCTGGGGAAAGACTTCCCCTCGAAACACATTGTGGTCATTAGACCTGTTAGGTTAGTAATTATATTTTTATAATACGTTTTTAATACAATAAAATAATTATTGTTTAGCCACATTTATGTCATAAATAATTATAATACCATCAAATGACAAAAGAAATGGTAGTTGTCGAACAGTTTATTCAACTTCATATTACATACTCATCCAGTGTACCACATTTTGACATTATCGTATCGGTAACAGTTTCTGATAGACTGCTAGTTGCTACATAAATTTAAAAATACTTACAAACATATAATATTTAGTTTTGTACCAAAAATAAATACATTAGACCTTCGATCAAACAGAAATATTTGATCGAAGCTTAGACGAATTTTAAAGACGCTGACTTGTAACAAAGACAACTGCTTAGTTGGTGGCGCGTTGGTAGCGCAAGCCGGGGGTCGCGTGTTCGAATCCCGCCGATGGAACAAAAAGTTTTCAATGTTCCTGGGTCTTGGATGTGTAATTAAATATATGTCATGATATAATAAAAATCTCAAATATATGCATAACATAAAAAGTATTAAATATTTCCGTTGACCTGCAACACAAGTCCTTCAGGTAATTAGCACGGGGCCAGACTTTCGTGGTGTGAAGCATCCATAGACATAACTGTAATTTCAGGATAGAATACAAGAGTTTCAGCTGCTACGACAACTTCGTGCCGAGCAACAACGCCGGAGTGCCCGACCACACGCCCACACACAATGCGCTACATCATTTAGAAAGGTAAACATCTGTTACGTGCTTGCGAAGAACATAGAAATTCGTACACTGACTCTAAGTGGGCCCCTACTAAACCTACAATAATATTGAACAATTTATTTGACAATAAGATCCACGGTCAACAATATTGCATGGTCAACAATATTTAAGTGAAAATAAAGATTTTTTTTGTTATTTATTAATATTGTAGTGTATTGTAGTGATATCTATATATGGTCACTGTTAAGCATTAGTGTCCTAACCCACAACTTTTTTTGTTGTTAATTTTTTAATGCAGTCTTGTTCTAAATCATTTAAAGAACAAAAGTGCATAACTAACTCAATACGTAATATTTGTGTGGGTTAGTACACGAATGCTTAACAGCGTCCATTATCTATACTAATATTATAAATGCGAAAGTATCTCTGTCTGTCTGTCTGTCTGTCTGTCTGTCTGTCTGTCTGTCTCGCTTTCACGCCAAAACTACTGAACCGATAGTAATGAAATTTTGTACACAGATAGTCTAAAGCCTGAGAAAGGACATAGTCTACTTCTTACTGGAAAAAGGAGTTGTAAGGGGGTGAAAATGCGTAAATTTGGTCAAATTAAGTTAGTTCCAAAAACTCAAAACAGATGGCGCCAAGAGTCCCCTAGATCGCGCTATTGCTTGCTCATGCGTATTTCTATAAGAGGTGGTACCATATTGAGCTAGGTTTTTCGATTCTTTCGATTGTTATACACGTTATTAACTAATAGCTCACCTACCAACTTAGACATCAAAGTCAAAAACAACAGCGCCAAAACTACTGAACCGATTGTAATGAAATTTTGTACACAGATAGTCTAAAGCCTGAGAAAGGACATAGTCTACTTCTTACTGGAAAAAGAGGTTGTAAGGGGGTGTTTATGCGTAAATTTGTTCAAATTAAGTTAGTTCCAAAAACTGGATCAGATGGCGCCAAGAGTCGCCTAGATCGCGCTATCGCTTGCTCATATGTATTTCTATTAGAGGTGGTACCATGTTGAATTAATATTTCGATTGTTATACATGTTATTAATTAACTCACGTACCAACATAGATAAGAGAAACAACAGTCTACCAATAATAAATACTAAATAGTTTATGGGTATTGACCCCAATAGGGCAAAGCTAAAGTTGTGTAATGCATTATGCAGCTAAGTTGTGTAACGCTAAATAAGCTTTAGGTATAAAAAAGTTTAATTTAAAAAAAAACATTATGTGCACACTACACGGCTGTTTTGGGTATTTTGATTTAAGGGGTACCAGGGTTTTAAAAAGCTTTTGACACCAATTTTATTGACACCGCGCGCTATAAACTGAAGTCCACGCGGACGAAGTCGCGGGCAACAGCTAGTTTATTATATAAAACTCAAAGGTGACTGACTGACATGGTGATCTATCAACGCACATTCCAAACCACTGGACCGATCGGGCTGAAAGGCATGCAGATAGATATTATGACGTAGGCATCCGCTTAGAAAGGATTTTGATCAATTCCACCTCCAAGGGGTTAAAATAGGGGATGAAAGTTTGTATATAATAATACTTCTTAACGCGAGCGAAGCCGCGGGCAAAAGCTCGTTGCACAATAAAATTGTAAGGTGAGACTACACTAGGTGTAATTACACTGCAGCAGCCACTTTTCACCGCCAAATTACGTCAATATGAGTTAAACGCAGAAATGGAACGGTGCGTACTACTTAAGGTACGGTAACGATACGCAATACAACATAATAAAGTAAAGCGTAAGATTTTGTTAATGTGTAAAAAATTAATGCATATTATTAGACTGTAAGGGGCTGTTTCACCACTTCCTGACAAGTGCCGGATATGCTATCTACAACTTAATTTGACAGAGTATGTAGTATCTGTCAGATAAATTGTGGATAGCCTATCCGGCACTTATCAGGAAGTGGTGAAACATGCCCTAAATCTATTTGTTTTCAGGTTATTGCAAGGAGTGGGCAACAGACTGAGAGCGCAGCCGACCGTGGAGCTACTGGAAGCGATGTCGGCAGTATCGTTGCCGGAGGAAATAGATATAGAGGAGCTACATGTAAGTTGTCCTTAAAATCTTTTAAAACCATAGAACGAAATAGATATAACATGATATCTAACTCAGATCTGTGCTCGTGGGCTAAAGTAATAAAATAAAACGTGGCCTAGGTGGTTCTATTTTTTCGGTCCCATTTGCTTTCGGGGTCAAAATTTGATATTTACGAAATGATTTTTTTCGATCAAATACTTTTAAAATGTTAAGTCTATAGTGTTCTACTTTGCCGCGTATTGTGTATTACCGTAAGATAATTAATCAAAAAGAAACATCAAATAGCCAAAATTTCATTTCCAACGCTCATACGTTCCCAGATTGCTAAGCTTAGACAAAATTTTCTTAGAGTTTTCGTAATTAATCTTATCATGTTTTGTACTGGAACATTAGCTTAAATACTCATATTAACCATTTTAAATATAAGCGTGAACTCGTGCATGTGCAACATTGAGAGAACGTAGGTTTTAATTTTGTCACGCGAAATTTTTTATATCGTTCCGAGCAAATGGTTTTTATGTTTTTGACCAAATCTGCATCTGTAGATCTACGTGCAAACATGTTTCGGCACCCCACGTGCATGTCTGCCATACATTATAGGCGAGATAAGATGTGCGCATTGTTTCTCGGAGAAAATTTAATTTTTAGTTGCAAATTCTTGTTTTGTCACGGGTAAGCCTTCATTACCATCCATTGCCTATTTAAATGACTTTTGTTGCTAGTGATTTTTATAATACATTATGATAAAGGCTATTGAAATACCTTCTAAAGATATATTGCAGGGCTTTTGAAAAATATAAGAATGCAACAAAATTTTAAATTAAATGCCAAAACTTCATTTCCACTTCGTTCCCATCCATTACTTCCGATTTTTATACCAATTTTCCGATTTTTTTGGTATTATTTAGTATTTTATAACAGATTTTGTCCAAATCCTATCTATATATTACATTCCATTTCAATATTTCTTGCTGCGAGTCATTCTGTATCAAATTACCGTTAATCTCAAAAACAGAGAATGGATTGCTTAATCATCAGTTGGTTCACTTGAATGGTTCTATTTTGGGGGTTCGTTGTCTGTCTCATCACTGTTATCTGCCATTAGATAGAAGAGGGCGGCTTAATTACATCTAAGACAATATTTACTTAGGAGAAGTCACTGACGTTCGAAACAAAGATTTTTACCTAGCTTGTGGATTGTGGAACTCTATATAGATATTGTAGATTTACGACCTGTCAAAGATATGCTTCTGGAGCCTTCAATGAACCGACGAGCACACATTTCTGACAATAAATATGGAAAATATATCTTCGAATAGTATTATTCGTGTTAATCTCATAATGAAACCAAATATGTGATTATTTTGAAATAACTAGTATTTTTAGTAACATACAGATAACCCTGTATATTTTCCTTTTAATAAGTACCTATCCATAAAGTACTAATCTAGCTAGTACTTCATAATTAAGTGATTAAACATTATATTTAAGATTTAAAACTGTTTTTTAAGAAGTTAAAATTTTATTAGTAACAGGAACACAATACATATTTTTGTTGCTCAACACCACTATATCTAATACCTGTTAATGTATAAAGTGGTGTGTAACAAATTGGGATATTATTTTGAAGAGTTTACTAAAGTTTACTAAACTAGTCGGCGCTAAATTGCATAGAACTGCGATTTGTTAAACTATTCCTTAAAATAGTGTTTTCCTTAAAAACTCTAGTAAGTTAATAGTTGCGTAAAGTACATGGAATGTTGATTGTATACGATCATATAGTAAAACTAAAGATTGGTTGCATTTTATTTAAATAAAATAATAATGTCTGACTTGTTTCCTACTTTTTAACAAAAGTCTTATATTTTTGTTATTTTTTTAGTAGAGGAGATTTCAAAAACTGACACTGGTTTTATTACTCATAAAAATAAAACAATAACAAGTATTATGTTTATCTAACATGAAATTCCTCAACTTTTTTCGCTTCCATATAAATATTTTTTCACTTCCATCCAATCCTTTAAATTTCCATCTTATCGATTTTCATTTCCGTCTGTTGAATCATTACCATCCATCTATTTATATCGTAAATATAAATAGCAGACTAAGGCAATTTGGGGATCAGAGTAAGTATACGTACACAAGCCTAAATACAAAATTTTGTCGTAATACCTTAAAAAAAAATTGATTCTACAAAAATATCCAAATGGGAACGAAAAAATAGAACCACCCCCTAGCAAAAATTTGGTATTGTAATACCAATGTCCAATTACCAACCAAGACTACATTTTCTACTAAAGTAAATAATATATTATGTACAAGAGTTTTGCCGGGAATGTGAAAAAGTGACAACATCGTTTTCCCGCCATTTACTTGACACTGGCCATGGTTATATAGCCGAAGCGCCATAACAAGAAAATAGTAATTATACAAAAGTTTAGCTATTGTAAATTAAATGGTTTATGTCACTCTTATCAATTTTTTGTATAATTTGGTCATTTAAATTCTAAAACAAACAACGATATGATTGCACAGTTCAGTCTTCAGTACAATGTTTTTGTACCATCGAACAAATTTATTCCTAGGCAGTTGACGGACCTACGTCATTTGATCGACTTATGTCAATTCAATGTTAGCTGTGATCGGTCGGATAGGTTTGACTTAACGCGGCCAAATTACATATGGCTGGTTTACACGTATTAAGTTGATAAGTAGTTAACTAAATTTGAACTTAATTTTAAGTTATTAATTGCATGTAAACACAAAATTTAGTAGCAAGTTCAAATTTAGTTAAGTATAAAGTCATAAGTTAAAATTTAGTTGACCACTTGTCTACTTAACACGTGTAAACCAGCCATTAGGTCCGCCATCTGCCTAGGAATCAACTTATCTGGCAGTACAAACTACAAAATGACGTTAGGGTCTAGGCGGCAAGAATCGTCGCGAATTCACCAAGCGTCCTCTACAATTTAAAATCTAATCTGGGACCGAACTGTGCAGTTTTATCGCTACATGCAGCAGGATTTAGTAACGCTGATGATAAATTGACAGAACGCGTCGATAAGAGGGCTTAGCTCTAACGGGTGTAGCGACAACGGCGCCGGCTGCAGTGACGGACACAAGCCGTGAGTAGGTTTAGTTCCAATCGATGTATTGTATCGTTTTGATTCTTAAAAGAAAGTATTACACAAAGGTGGAGCTGAGGGCGCTACTAGCATACACAGTAAATAATCCGACCAAAGTCCGATATGTTGCACACGTCATATCAGAATATTGACAGAAATGTTGTCAACGTCGAACAAAACTTTTTGTTTACTGCCTATGCTGGTGCTGCCGTCTAGCGTGAATACATTGCAGTATATGATAATATATCCTATTATTTTATGTTCGTTTCGTATTGTGACGTAAGATGAATGTTTTGATAGATTTTACCAAAAAAACGCTCCAATCGTAGTATTGTTCGTGTGACGAAATTCGGAACTATTTGCCGCCATTTTGAAATTACTGTCACTTTGTTTTTTTTCCGAAAATGTCTTGCACCTGTCTATGCTTTATACTTGTTTTTCTTTAGGAAAATGTACCCGATAATTTTATTTTTTTAATCTTTCTTCAGTGGTCTAGACCCGCTGTGGTGGCGTGAGAAGTTGGCGCTGGACGAAAGCGCTCTCACCCTGGTGGGGTTCAGCAAAGGGTGCGTGGTGCTCAACCAGTGTATATACGAGTTCCATTACACCAAGACCCTCACGCCTGGAGACGCGCATATGATGAAGTAAGATACCATCTATACATATTATAAAACAAAGTCGCTTTTTTCCCTCATGTCCCTTTGTTCCCTTTAATCTTTAAAACTACACAACGGATTTTGACGATTCTTTCAGTTTTAGATAGCCCATTTATCGAGGAAGGCTATAGGCTATATTTTATCACGCTAAGACTAATAGGAGCGAAGAAATAGAGGAAAATGTGGAAAAAACGGAGAAAATTATTTAAAATTGCTTATTATCTTAAGAAACAGACTGGAGCAATTTTTATGTTATTTGGCACACATGAAGAATAGAATACGTGAAAGGTCATAGGTTTCTTTTTTTGCGGAAACATGTACGGTGTCCGTGACATCTTAAATTACGCGGGTGAAGCCGCGCGGAACTTCTAGTACTTAATAATAATATCTATGGACACTTTACACCACCACCTCAGGCTGGTCCCGTGCTAAGTACCTAGACAACGGAAATATACACATTTAATACTTTTATTCTATACATTATATTTAGGAGTTTATTATATGATACATACATCCATGACCCAGAAAACTTTTTGTTTCGTCGGCGGTATTCGAACCCGCAACCGCTGGTTGTGTAGCGCTGACCACGCGCTTAACCACTGAGCCACAGAGGTCGCCTTATTGTTTCAGGTTCATAGAGCGGATAGAGGACATGTACTGGCTGGACGGCGGGCACGCTGGCGGCAAGAACACCTGGATCACTTCGCGCAGCCTGCTCGAGACACTCACCAGGCTAGGTAAACTAAACTACCTCGGAATTTTTATTGTGACTCTTATGTCTGAGGCATCGTAGCATCCAAGTGGTCTAGTTATTGGAACGAAGTTCTTTATCGCGCGTTGCGAAAGGGGGGTAGACGGAAACAGTTGTAACAAAAGTGTCGGTATATTACAACTAGAGCAAAAATGCTATGCGTTCGTGTTTCTCTCTCTGTCTCTCTTTTTTTTTTGTTTTTTTTTTTTTTATAACTTCGTTCCATCCGGATGTCCCTTGACAGTCTTGACACATCTCAAGTTTTATTTTTATATGAAGGCCAACATGTACCACCGAGGAAATTGATTCATAGGCAGTTAACTGCCTACATCATTTGGTCAGATTATGTCAACTTAACCGACAGATGACGACGTACGTCATCTGTCGACGGCTGGTTTTGATAAAACACGACCAAAATACGTAGGTCAGTATGAAACTAAAGTCTGTCAAAAAGTGAAGAAATTAAAAAGTGGAAACATCGTAGTGTCATCCCTTTCAAATCAATATAAGAAAAAAGGGATGACATAACGATGTTGGCACTTTTTAATTTTTTCACTTTCTTGACGGACTATACTTCTCTGATAGCACAAGAATATATAGTTCATCAGCATCTGCCTGCTCTATGCAGTATGCTGGTCTTAAATTAACATTATTGACGTTATTCAGCTATGTGCAACAACGACATCGGAGTTTTCGTGCAGTAACTTATTTTACACATACCTAAATATAAACCAAAGAGTTCTGCAAACAACATAGAGACCTCTATATTATTCTCAGAACCTATCAGATGTAAAGGAACTATGAACGCAATGCATTTCAAATCCAAAAAGTGCGTATAATATGTTTTTCTGAGTATGGTTAACAGCTGGTTTATTATGATACGTATTTTCCTTTGTTTTGTCAGATGTGAACATCAACATACACGTAAGTCCGTACCAGGTGCTGGACGAGGGCCGGCCGTGGATCGGCCGCGAGGAGAAAGCCTTCACCGGTCTGCTCAAGAAACTCGGAGCTAAGGTATCCAATTTTCCTTTCCTTTCAAACCTTTCTTCCACTCTTCTTTCGCGTTTGGTAAATATAAGAGGATTACAAGCGTTCCCTTGTCAGTTTTAACAAAATGATAAAACTGATAAGTGAAAGCGAGTACGAAGGGTTTTTTTTTTTTTTTTTTTTTTATTAAATAAGGGGGCAAACGAGCAAACGGGTCACCTGATGGTAAGCAACTACCGTCGCCCATGGACACTCGCAACATCAGAAGAGCTGCAGGTGCGTTGCCGGCCTTTTAAGAGGGTATACACTCTTTTCTTGAAGGTTTGCAGGTCGTATCGGTCCGGAAATACTGCTGGTGACAGTTAATTCCAGAGTTTTACAGTGCGCGGCAGAAAGTTACGCGAAAAACGCACTGTGGAAGGGGTGCGAACATGAGTCGCATAGTATGCAGATAGCCTTGTAGTTGTATCTTTTAATACGACATTTACACTCAGCCCTCTTGGACAGGGAAGTGGGGAGGGAAGTGGGCAGCGTGAATATGTAAATAGGTGACTCGCGCTGCCACTGCTCATGCCGCTGCCATTGCCCGGCGCTCCCTCGAGTGTCGGTTTTTCGGGCGGAAGTCAAAGGACGGGCAGCGCGAGCGCGAGTGAGTGTTTACATTCAGCCCTCTCGCTCACTTGCCGCCAGCGTTTTGAACGAGAAGCACGTGCGACAAAATCCACAAAAATGTCACCGCCTACGATCATACCTATACATACGATAGGTACTTAATCTATTTCTATGAATTTCCCTCACCCACAATTTCCTTTTACTACGACGAGACTAGATTAAGTCTTCGATTCGATCTGTTTTGATTTCTTTTTAAAATATGCATATAGTTATATATACTCAGCAGACGTTATACGTGGGAGAGCCATGCTTCGGCACGAATGGGCCGGCTTGACCGGAGAAATACCACGTTCTCACAGAAAACCGGCGTGAAACAGCGCTTGCGCTGTGTTTCGCCGAGTGAGTGAGTTTACCGGAGGCCCAATTCTCTTCCCTATCCTCCCCTTTTCCCTTCCCTTCCCATCCCTCCCCTACTATCATATTCCCTCTTAAAAGGCCGGCAACGCACCTGCAGCTCTTCTGAAGCTGCGAGTGTCCATGGGCGACGGCAGTTGCTTTCCATCAGGTGACCCGTTTGCTCGTTTGTCCCCTTAAATAAAAAAAAAAGACATAATGCTGTCGCCGCAACAGTTTCGATATCCGCCATCGTTGCGAGTCGTTACGTAAAAGAGTATGAGGGCTGAGTGTGACCACCCACTCGCCTCTATAATGCCGCAGAAGTATTTGAGGCAATATTTCCGACAGCGGCAGCAGCAGAGCAGTGACAAGGGCTGAGTGTAAACGTCCCATAAGTAACTTTGTCGAATACTGTGATGTGTCATGCGATGTTTATTTTTAACCGACTTCCAAAAAACGAGGAGGTTATTACGTGTAAAGTGCATACTCCTGCTTCCTACACTTTTATAGTTAGTTTACTTAACTCCTATAATTTACCCAGGTGAGCCGCTACCTGCACCCGGTGGCGGGATCGCCGCAGTCGCTGCAGACTCACTTCGACGTGCTCACGCGGTTCAAGGCCGCGCAAGATGGCGGCCTGCCCTGAGCCCGCAAACGCGCGCACGCTCGCACACACACGCGTACGCACAGCATGCACTATCGATCTTGTATACGTAAAAAGAAATATTGATCGATGGATGAAAATGAATTAGAGAATTCGCATTACATATTTACTCATCAAGTTTTCATCTGCCATCTTGAAAATGACACCTCATTATAAAATATCAATTATTGTTCAATATTAACGATATCTAGAAGGAGACCGATATTAATGAGATTGAGTTTAAAATTATGTTGTGTTAAATTTAAGACAAAATTAATGAATTGAGATTTCGGACCGTCCGTATCATTATAAGTTTATACTTCATATTGAAGATAATTCTATTATATATATTACAGTTAACTTATTTTTTCTTGCATGTTATTCCCTTGTTCATTAGGGCGCGTTCAGACATGCTCGTTTTCTACGCGTACGCGATTTTTTTTAATAAAATTAGAAGGCACATCGGACAGAATATTACAGCTTATGTGCATAATACAGGGTGCAATTAAACCTTCCTGCCAAATTTTGATATTAAAAGTTGAAAATAAAAATACACGTATTTTTTCTTTTATAATCACTCAGTACTAAAATGTGGAGAAATAACTTCCGAAAGTTATCCTAAAAAACACTACAATTAATGGACACTTCTCGTCGCCCGCGCGTCACCCCCGCTCATATCCGGCGCCGTGAGTGACCGTTCTGCAACGATTTTAAATGGGATAAAATATGTTATTAAAAAAATAATAACACTCAATTTTTTTTGGTTAAATGGACTCTCCTAATGATACCAAAGCCTTGGAAAAAATTTGGCAGGTAGGTTTAATTGCACCCTGTATACAATATGATTTCATGATCATTAATCATAAATTAGGATTTCTTAACTAACTCAGTTTGGTTTAGAAAATAGTGAATATTACGTAAAAGTGAGGAGCAGAGGGCGCTACTAGCACATACAGTGAATAATCCGACCAAAATCCAACATGTTGCACACGTCATAATATCGGAATATTGATAGAAACGTCAAATGTCAAACAAAACTTTTTGTTTATCGTCTAGCGTGAAAACATCGCAAGTAACAACGAATCCCATCTAACATAAGGCCAAAACACAGCCAAGAATTATTTAATATTTGGTCATGGTTAAAATAAATTAAGCGCATATCAATCTTTTTAAATATAGGATAGCGCATTCCATGAGAGGATAATGTATTTATTTGATTTATAATGATTGTAAATTGTTATTTAATTCTAGTTCTAACTTAGATTAAACATATAATATTTTGTGTCTAAGGGGCGATTTCACCAAACACACACCAGTGCAAACTGAACCGGTTCTAAACGTATAAACGCGTTCATGACACCGAATTGCATTTTACCAGCATAAACTAAAAGCGTTCACAAATCACAGCAAATCCAAGTTTTATCTTGGTTATGTTCGAGGTTTAACTTCATAAACCCGTTCAAGTCCTGTCAATGTAATGTCATGGCGGAACGAAAATCATAGTCGAAATAAATTTCAAGATGACAGTTTTGCCAGATGTGTTTGCTTAGTTTATGTATTGTTTCTTAAGGGGATATTAGATTATCATATATATTGGATCCGAGATCATTGAGTCAATGATATTGGATAATGTAATATAGACATATGATTAATTTCTTCCTTGATCATAGATTTTTGACATTTGCTGAGAGATTGGATCCAATACGGTCATAGAAATAGGTGTTGCCAGTTATTTAATTAAAAAAAAAAAATTCTTGTTCGTTAATACGTTTCAAATAATGTAATGTAATTATTTTTCTAATTATATACTTGGATAATCTTGCTGAAATAACAAAAAACAAGCCATATTAAAAATGACAAATCGAATTCTCTGAGATCTAGTAACCCTGACGTCAATACCTGTCAGCGTTAGTAGTAATATATTATATGATAATCTAATATCCCCCTTACTGAGTGACGTCACGTAAATTTATTAATTGCGATTAAAAGACGTTTGTGACATCCATTTGAAACAAATCGAGATTTACGTCGCCGCATGGACGCGTTTAATGAGAACTAGGTTTTATAAAACTGATATTTTATAAGTGCGACTGGTGAAATTTCACCATAATCTTGGTCGCAAAAGTATTGTGATTCCGTCATTGTTTTGATATAATTACTGTAAAGGTGCTTCCTCACCGGAGCATTCGCTTGTAATGTAACGTTACAGATTCGACCATTACATCAGTGAGGGAGGAGAACTGAGCATTACAATGCGCACCTTGTAATGATACAATGTGTAATATCTTGACACAACTTGTATCATCAATGCTACGTGACAGTGAAGTCAACTTGCTGTGGAATGCTCAAGGTGGAATCTATAATGTTACATTACACGCGATTAGCCGCGTACTGACCAAGCGAGCCGCCTCGTAAGGCAGCCTCGCGCGGCAGTTGCTCGGTCGGTCAGGACGTGGCTCGCCCGAGGCAGACGCATGCGTTGCCTCGCCCGAGCGTGCCGCTGCCCGAGCCAAGCGTTGTCGGGTTTTTGTTGATGCTCAGGCTGGTTTTATAGTTAAGCGTTTCGGCAGCGCCGTTGGAGCGCCGCGCGTTCGAAGATGTATGGGGGTAGTAGTAGCGTTTTAAAGTCGCGCGCTTGAGCAGCGCCGTTCGTCCATACGTTTGTTACAGCTTTGAACGCGCGCGCTCCAACGGCGCTGCCGAAACGCTTAACTATAAAACCAGCCTCAAAGGCGCCTCGGTACGTTTGCCGCGCTCACTCAAGACGGGAGTGTTTTGCTTCGCTTATTCGTTGCGTATTAGGACTTATGCGTCATGGATAAAGAACAGTGTCAACTAATACAACTATATGGTAAATACAGACTACTTTGGACTGCACAATGTTCTGATTACATAATTAGGGGACTAAGGGAAAATGTATGGAGAAAAATAAGCCAGGAAATGAACCTTGCAATAGCTGAATTATTATAAAGGCAGTGGTGGCGACAGCTTTCCGAATGTGCGGCCTCATGGTGGTCTCGGGCAAACTATACGCACGAGCGGTCTCTATTCGACTTCAATTTTAACTGAGCGTCGATGCTGGCTCGGCCTTGCCGCGCGAGGCAGCTTCGGATTAGAAAAATACAGACCGAAGCCGCTTCGCGCGGCATGCGTGCTGCGGCAAATGTCCAAGGCTACCTCGCGAGGCGGCTCGCTTAGTCAGTATGCGGCTATTGACGCGAATGCTCTCTGTGAGGGAGCACCATTAGCGTTAACATAGTAAAATAATAACTAAATGTTTTCTAAAAGTAAAAAAAAACTTTGTGAATACATATAAGTATGTATTTTTTAATTGTTGTCTACTTTAGCTAGGTTACTTTATTACTTACAATAATTTGAAGTAAAAAATTGTCAATGTCAAGCTAAAAAAAGTACATATTTACTTACATAAAAAATTCGTAGGTAGCATTCCGACAGTATTATATATATCATTTAATTGAAGTTGTTAGCTATGACTCATTGTACAAAACTCATATTTGGGTTAAACGTAAATATTAATTGATAATAATTATTGTAATAAACTCTATTTTTCTGTCTTATCCTATCTGTATTTTATTTCGCGAGAGTCCAAGAATCTAAAAGTTAAGACATTAAAATAATTGATCCAATTAAAAATCAATATATAATAACACACATTACTTTATTTCCAAAAGCAACTAGACTACAACAATACAAATAGTACTTTTATACATATATACTCGTATTATGCCTCCATAATTAGGATTTAGTTGTATCAATTGGGGATCTTCAAAATGGTTGTTTGGATCCTCAAAAGTTGCTACAAGATTATTTATTTATAAGTGCTTACTTAATGAAGTCATTGTTACAAATTTTGTTAGATTCGCTTGAAGTATGCTAGAAAAATGCTTAATGTAAGCTGTTTAGATTTAAATCTAGGGCATTGTTGATGTGCCTGATAGCTCATAGTGTCGATTATATCCGTCCCTATTGGTTACTAAAGGGATAATTATTGATGCACACTCATGACATGAGTGTGCATCAATAAATAATTATCCCACTAATAATATTATTTATTAGTGTTTAATGTTTTAGACATCGGCATAGGCATACAGACGTACAGCAAACTATTGAGTTGTCAAAACATACACAATTCATTAATAAGAGAATGTTCTAACTATTTAATATACCGATTATCGACTACAATGAATGAAAAAGATAACATTTTCTTCGCCTATAAATACATTCAGGATTCAATACACGCCTAAAGGTCACAGCACACATATCAACTTCGAAAGGGTATCGATAAAGGGTTCGAAAGGGATCGGCACCGTATCGCTTCGAGCCGTTCAATAATTGTTAGTATGAAACTCCCTCCTGCAACGCACTCTAAGCGGAACCGTAACGTAATCGCCTCGCCTCGGAAGGGGACAGCGGTCGGCGAGCCGTGAGCGAGGCGTCGCCTAGCCGTAGCCGAGTTGACGTACAGGCGCGGCGCTACTGATACGCTTTGGTTACGTGCATACGTTAGCTTGGCGCCTGGCGATACGGTGATGATCCCTTTCCGAGTTTAATATGTGTGCTGTGACCATAAAACGCTAAAAAATTGAGATGGTATATGGAAATATAAAGGAGTGCAAAGCTCAAAGTTTTTTAAAAGTTAGCGAAATGGGCGGCTTAAAAAATAACCATTTATCTAGTTTTGAGAAGACCAGCTTATCAAATTCCATAACACAATATTTATTACATTCGAACCAATCATAAGACGCTCACAATACATAGCATCCAACTAGCTTTATCTACGGTTACTAAACTGCACACCTTAACAGTATAATACAAAAAAATATTGAAGGCAACTTTTTGAACATCATCATAATCTGTTTATTAGATTGGCTTTATTGCATCACCCCTAAAAACAGGTGTGTCCCTAACTACTGATACATAACCCTTACAATTACCCTCTTAGAGCCAAATCACACTGGCAATGCGCGGCATGAGAAAATGAGCGCCACGATAGGGGCGAGGTATATGTTATGCAATATGCAGCCTCAGTGCTGAATGTAAGTTTTATAAGATGTCATTGTTTTGTGGACCTGTTTCGATATCATACAAATTGTAGCTAACTTTTTGATCGCCGCATAATCGCTTCGCAGATCGTCTCTGTCCAAAAGCTATGAGCTACGTGAATAGAGAGACTAAATCATTTTAAAAAATCAGTTATCTGGTTCTAAAAGTAAATATAAAAAATAAAGTTTCAGATGAGTCTGTTAAACAAGGGAAAGTAAACAAAAAGTAAATAATATAAAACCAATGATTTATAAATGAAGATTTCATTAAATGTTTAAAACCAATGACGGCTTGGATCACTTTAGGTAAATTCCTAGGTACAGCTACGTTTTTGGTAATTATTGCTCGAATGTATTGTTCTGTTATACCATACAGAGATTACATATTCTGAAACTGTCCATCTTTGTCTAACATGAGAATGTTAGGATTTTCTTTCTCGAATTCAGTCGGTTTCCTAGTTCGCTGCTCGTCTGTCCATTCTCCTTCCCCTTTGCCCCATTCGCCTACTTTCTCGCCGATTACGTCTAATTCTTTAGCTCTTGCTTTCTCCACCTAAAAATTAAAAAGTAGGTATAAGCAAGCATTCACAATAATACCTTTTTAATTTATATTCAAGTAGCATTTTGCCAGCGACATTGTTTGCTACTATTTAGAAAGAAAAGAAACAAAGAGTAAATGATGTATCTAAGGGCTAAAAATTAAAGGGAATGCACCTGTTACCTCGTTGTCGTGCTTGGCGAACTTGTCAAACATGTTGGCGAACAATTGCTTCTCTTTCTGTTTTTGCTTTTGTATAATGTTGCGGCAGATAATTATCTGATTTGCTGCAGCCTATAATACAAAAATCGTAACATGTTACAATTCACTGTAAAAAGATCAATAATTTTGGTGCATTTGGTGCAAACAAACAAATATTATTTTCTCTTTACAATTATTAGTTTAAAAGAGAATTGCATAGTAAAATAGGAGTATTATATGATACTTTGTGAGCATTCTATTTTAAGATGATGGCTTCAATATTATGCTACGTCGTGTTTCAAATGCAAAATACTGACTTTGTTCTGTGGCTCAGCGTCAAGAACCTTCTGGAAGTCTAGTTTAGCTTCATCGGCCTCGCCCAGTCCCACTAAAGCCTGGCCTCTTCTAAACAGGCCCTTGACATTATTGGGGTCAACCTTCAATGCCTTATTCGCGTGATCTTTTGCTTCAAAGAAATGTTCTGGCTTTGTTTTTAGGTACACCAGAGAGAGATTCAAGTGTGCTGAGAGTGTGAGCTCTTTTGCTTTTGACAACTTCTTTTCATCCTTGCCAAATGCTTCGTCCTCAAGTAAACCTGTAAGTGGCACAGATGAATAAACACACTTTCTTCTGTCAAAAGTACTTTAAAAGTATATGAACGGTTTCCTAGATATTCTCAAGAAGATTATGACTAATTACATGAGTTAGTTACCACTCTTTTAAGCCTAATTGGATTGTAACTAAATGTCCTTGGCAAGACAATATACCAACTACACTAACCTGCGGCCCACCGGGATTTTATCAGTGTCCTGCGTGAGGTTAAATATAGACTGTTTCTAGACGAGTGGGAAATTGATGATGTAGTGAAAGTCGTGAATTTTTTAACCGACTTCCATAAAACGAGGAGGTTATATGTTCGGCTGTGGATATTTTTTTCACTATAATATTGCTATTTTTTAATAATGTTATTTTTATCCCCTAAATAATTTTTATAATGGCCCGCGACACCAAGACTGAAATATGTTTGTGGCCCATACCCGTATGAAATGACAATAGAGCAAACATAGGCTTGAAAATTGTGTTTTTTGTTTGGGAGCCCGCCTTAATTAATAAAATAATAAATTGATTCAAATTTTACTATTAATTATGAAAGTACAAATACAACTGAGTATTTCGTGAATATTTCAAGTGCCTACGTGTGGCCGTTATTGATATCGAGCAAAAAATAGCAACAAAATCATGTTTGTTGTATGGGAGCCGCCCTTTAATATTTAAATAATTTGTTTTTAGTATCTGTTGTTATAGCGGCAACAGATATACAAAATTTCAGAAGTCTAGCTATAGCAGTTTTTGAGTTACAGCCTGGAGACACACAGACAGACGGACAGGTGTCGAAGTCTTAGTAGTAGGGTTCCGTTTTTACCCTTTGGGTACGGAACCCTAAAAAAGGTTAGGTACCACTGCAATAGGCATTCAATTTGAACAAAGTAATAAGTTATTTTCACATAGGTAGTAAAATTAAGCATGCAGAGGTAGATAAAAATGGCATTGTCTTACCATCCAGGAAATTCAATACTTTCATGTACTTTTTGATAGCTTGATCAAATTTACTAGCTTTGAAGTACTCAGTGCCTTTATCCTTAACTATTTGCGCTTGCTCTAGCTTCTCCTCATCCTCCATCGCCCACAGTTCTTTTGTTTTCTCGAAGCTTGTCAATTTAACAGTGTATTCAACTACTGAGTTAGGTGGTACTCCTAATTCCGCATTTCCTTTAGATTTGAAAGCATATTTCGGTTGCAAGATCAATGTAGATTTTTCGTTCAGCAAAAACTTTTCTAGAGCTCTTTCAATTCCTTCACAAATGTTGCTTTCGTGTCCATCGCCCAGGGTAAAAGTGACTGTCCTGTTGTCGAATACCTTTCCATCCTTTAGTTTTCCCTCTAGCTCAACTGAAAACAATAAATAATACTCATAAGTTTTTGGGCATAAAATATAAGTAAGTTAAGTAATTCGTAAGTTATAACAACTGCATTGAAATATTACATACCTGTGACCTGAGAACCATCATTTGGTTTAGAATCCCCTGTGCCTTCTTCAATAATGTTGCGGAGTATACCTTTCATTTTGTTTGGACTTAGGTCTTCTAAAGCCCAATCAATCATTTCAACCTTTAAAAAATATACATTATTCAGTGCTTTTGCTTACAAATCAGGTTTGAAAACTTTTAGCATGGGCATATTGGACATAATTATACAGGGTGCAATTTAAGAGCGTTTACGCCGTTCACGCTCAATTTGGCTTAAAATTGTACTTTTCAAACTTGAATAAGTCATCAACCACTTATCTTTATAAAAATGTTGATTACTTATTTTTATAGGAAATTTCACTGTCCTTGTAGTTAGTAGAGAAAAAAATACGATTTTTAGAGTATTTGTACATTAAATCTCTATACCTTAACAGAGGTTTTCTTAAATTCCGTTTTAGTATCAGTTTCGAAGCTTTTAATTTACGGAACCAGCGACAGATCTAATTAGAAAAAAATAATAACCTATTGACAAGATCTTTAAGCAAATAGTTAGTAGAAAAAAATGTTTCATTTTGTTATATAACTATAAGAAATTTCAATTCAAAGAATGAGAAATATCAAGAATTTAAAACCTTATTTTTACCTATTTAGCTTACTTATTTCAATATAATAATAGCTTCATATGATAGAAGAACACTTTAATTAAAAACATACTTTTTAAAAATCAACAAATATTTTGTCATTTTTTTTCTACAAATATTTTAAAACTACTATAAATCGCTGCGCGCAAAGCAATTCAAAGTAGTCCGCCGCGAGGCTTGCTGAAGGAAGGACGTATCGCTCCGTGCTGCGCATGACCTTTGTTGACCCTTGTCGCGCATACCAGACTAGTGAACATTTATAGCGCAATCGAAAAATCTTGGTTCTTTGGTAAGAAAAATATTTTATTTTGTTGGTAAGTAATATATATATTTTATGTATGTATTTTTTATGGCGGAAAATAATTTTACTATTAAAATACATTACATTACAGAAATAATGGGAAACAAAATGAAGATGTTTTTAGCAAAGAAAAGAAAACGCAAAAATGTAGAAAATTTGGAAAGTTTAGAAAAGGCAAGAGAGGCCAAAATGTTGCGATAATTATCACTGTTATCCTTACTTCAATTTATTTTTTCATTTAATTACTTACTTAGTCTTACAAATAATATGTTTTGTGTGCTTTCTGTTTGTATTTCAGGCAATATAAAAGTAAATCAACTGAAGAAACAATTACGGAAAAAGATGAATGTGAAAACCAACACGCAGAAAAGGTACCTTGAATTGTATTTGAATAGCAGTATTTTGACCGACTTCCAAAGTTTAGTACAGTTAATAGAATAATATGTGCTAGTTTCATGCCTAAATCATATCTATCTGCAAAGCTGAAAGCTATAAGAAAACCTGAAAGTTTGCCTGTTTGTGGCCTCTACAGAGAAAAGAACGACCAACAACTATGGAGTTTTGGTCGCGATTACTTAAGGAGGTATCCATACCGATGGTCTACCTGACCTTCGAGGAAGAGTAAAGCTGAATTTCATAGCTTATATTATTAACAGTAAGTGTAGCAATCACTTCTTCCAGTGCCGGACATTTTTAACCGACTTCCAAAAAGGAGGAGGTTATATGTTCGGGTGTGGATATATATATTTTTTTAATTTTTATTTGTGTATGTTCAACGATTACTCCGCCGTTTGTGGACCGATTTTTGAAATTTTTGTTTTGTTGTATGAGGTTTCACTCCAATTTGGTTCCATTTTCACAAAAGTGGTGACCTGATGATGGGAACCATGAGTAATCAAGGGAACTCCTCGAAATTTATATGAAAACATATAGTGATGTTGGTTTTATAAGAAGCATCCTAAGCATATGCTACCAAAACGAAAGATTTTGCACCGAGGTATACTATGGTTCCGAAGATACTAAGAGAACTCCGGATCCCTTATAGATACAAGTTTGGGGGTTTAGGCGTTGTTTTACGAACTGAAAGCATATGCTACTATGCAAATTACATTCATCATCAGCATCATCATTACCACGACAGGGTCACCAATGTCACAAAAATTTAACATAACAAATTCAACCTTAACTTCAGAGCGTAAGGCACACATTTGACATTACTTCTGAGAAGTAAGTTGCTTCGTTAAAATTTTTAATGTAATGTACTTGTACTATTATCTATTCTGTGGTATTGTTTAAAATTATCTGCAGCTGATATTATATTTTGTATGTGTGACTGTTACCAAATTGTAATAACTAATAAGATACGTAGAATAATATGCAGGTGTGTTATTCTACGTAAGTATAGTACGGTACTATACTTATATATACGCGATGGTTTACTAGGTAAGTAACTAAAAAGAGATGTGTGAAAGGTGCGGATGAAAGGAAGGAGTTAATTGATAAATTTAAGGTTAGTATTACTGATTTATGTTGGTATGTAAGCATAATATCCTCACCTGCAAGTGATGCGGCAGTGCGTTTGTATAGGATATTTAATTAATTGTTAATCATACCTATAAGATACGATAAGGGTTGGCATGCCATGTATGGCAAAAGCCCTTTATTTAAATAAAGATTTAAAAAAAAAAACTAAAAAGAGTGAAATTATTATTTTTAACAAAAAATTAAAACCGACTTCCAAAGTAAAAACAATAATAACATCCATATTATATGAACTAAAAAGTATTAAATAATTTTTCCTATCTAATAGTGCCTTTTTCCGAATTCGGCTAAAAATCAACTATTTCTGTACTCAATCTTCATAATTTTGAAGTCGGTGCCAGTTCCAAAAGTTTCAAATATTCTGGCAGACTAAAGATTCAGCTATATCTGGTACCGACTTCAAAATGATGAAGATTGAGTACAGAAATAGTTGATTTTTAGCCGAATCTTTGATTTTTTTTTGTATTTTAAAACCTTATTGTTAATTATATTGATATTTAATGCAAAAAGCTTAAAAAAATGTTGTCAAAATACATCATATAAAGTCAAAATAACCATATGTTCCTATTTGAATATCAAGGAGTCACCTCGATTTCTCATGGTTTCCATCACCAGACCACCACTTTTGTGAACATGGTACCTACTCGGAACAATACAATGTACAACAAAAGAAAAAATTTGAAAATCGGATCACAAACGGCGGAGTAATCGTTGAACATACATAAAAAATATATCCACAGCCGAACGTCTAACCCGTCCTCGTTTTTGGAAGTCGGTTAAAAATAATTGTAAAAAAAATATTATGATATTTTATGATATGTATTTAATTTAAGAATAAAATATAATATACTATGTGTGTTGTTTACTTTCAACGTTTACTTTTAATGTAAGGGCTGATTTACCAGATAGATTTTACCTGAGTAATAAATAAGTAACTTTATAATGTGTTATGTGTATATTATTTACCCCTATAAGAACCTCATGTCATAACATATCCGACGATTGAAAAATAATTCCAAACAAAAATGTGTATCTACTTTTCAATCGTCACCTTTTTTTGCCAATTAAAATTTATGATACCTAATTTGAAATATAAAATCTGTCAAAGTTGCATATTATTTATTTCTTATAGAAACTCAGGTAAAATAACTCGAACGGACTATGCTATCGATAGCAAAATACTATACTATCGATAGTAAAATATACATCACTAGCACACGCACACATTGACAGATCGAAAATGGTCACGCATTTTCGGGTTATCAGGTGGTCTATACGACAGTATATACCTATTAAGTCTTTGGTAGTAATAGTATGCTAAAATGTAATGGTAAATCATAATCAATAATAATAAATCGACTCGCATCGACATTGCATCCGCATTCCGCACGGATCAAAATCTTTTGATTTGACTATAATGAACCAACTCACGCACACAGTCGCACTTGCTTCTGTGTGAATAAAAGTGCACTGAATTACATGAAACTTGAAATTATGCGTACGACGTAAACGCTCTTAACCTTCCTGCCAAATTTGGATATATTGATCCTTGTTAAAAATAAAAATACACGTATTTCTTCTTTTATAATCACTCAGTACTAAAATTTTGAGAAATAGCCTCCGAAAGTTATCCTACCAAACACCACAAAATATGGACACATGCGCGGCCCGGCCCCGCCCCGCCCTTCTTGCAGTGACGGATTAAGACTACTTGATGCCCTAAGCAATCCATGCCTGTGGGCCCTATCCGTATCTCAACTAGACTCGGTCTTTGAACCTTTACTCTTCTGGTGCCCCCTCAGACGTGATGCCCTAGGCAATTGCTCAATTTGATTAAGGGCTAATCCGTCACTGCATTCTTGTTATTATCAAAAGTTGCGAATTTTCCCTTCATACTTTGACGGACTTAGGACCGTCAAATGTAAAGGACGTAGACAGGTATGTTTAGAATAAAATTAATTGATACACATCAAAAGAATGGAAAATTAAAACTTTTAAATTACGAAAAATAAGTACTTTAGAAGTTTATATTAAATCTAAACCACATCCTTTGCATCTAGGCGTATTTATAAAATTCGATTAACTTAAGTACACAGTACAACTAATTAAAAATCAAAACAACCCACCTCTTAATCTTATTTACTTTCATCTTGTCTACACTTAACATAGTTCAAACTGAAACTTTTTAATCGGGACTTAACGCGACTTATTTAAGTAGTAATGCTACGAGTACATACTTTTTCTCGACGTTTCGGCCGTGTTGCAACGGTTGTTGCAATGTTATAGTTCAAACTGCAATCCGTTTTGCTCTAAGCAGAGTCTAGCGCGTTTTGCACATTGTCTTTAAGACTGAAAGTTTGTTAAGCACAACTTTGTCACTTTTAACCTCGTCAGAGGCATGTCTTCGAGGCTGGCTAGGCGTGTGCAGGTGTTGAGAAGTGCGAACTGTTCATAATCCGAGTCTTTGATTGTTTCGCGATTTAGATTCAGGGTACAGCTGCTGCATTCGAGAATCATCTATCAGCTGTTACGAAGACGAGGAAGGCTTTCTTGCTCGTCCAGTCTTTGGGTTCCGCGTAAACTTTCGCCACTCAAAATGTAGCACCTCCACCTATGCCTCCACATTTTACATTGTAACAGACACTAATTAAAGCGCGGGGGCCGGGGGGGCCGTGACGAACAAAATAATTAGGTGTTAGCTGTACAACTACGCGCGTGGTACTAAACGGTCGCCGGCGACCGGCGCGGCGGGCCTCCCGCCTCCCTACCCCGCGCGTCACCCCCGCTTTACCCATACGCATGACCGGTCTTTCTGGATATCAGCTGTGCCTGTGCGGCGCGATATCGTAATTATTATGAACTTATGTAGTGACCATTGTGCATCGATTTTTTTTGGGATAAAATATATTAATGTAAAAAAATTAACACCCCATTTTTTTGGTTTAATGGTCTCACCTAATGATACCTAAGCCCCAAAAAAAATTTGGCAGGTAGGTTTAATTGCACCCTGTATATATATTATATATTATAACATTCGACATGTTTTCAAATAAGAGTTGAATTATCTTTTTTTATGCTTAAGCAGATTATAATTATAATTCAATTCAGGACAACAACTAAGGAGACCATAAACTTACTTCAAACTGTAATGTAGAGTTTGGGGGTATTTTAGGTGGGGAACCCCGAGCACCATAAGCATATTCCGGTGCACAAGTCAGCACACAGACCTCCCCCTTCTTCATTGTAGCTACACCAATGTCCCACGCTCTTATAACTTGTTCTAAAAAAATATGTTTTTTTAATTATAAACATGAAAAATGCAATACCAAACAAAAATTAACAGCCAACCCTAAATTTGACCCTAACAAACTGTTAAAGTGTTTTTCCTTCCATTACAAAATTTTAAGTCATGGAATTTAAAAGAATACATTGCAATGCATTTAAGATAGAATTCAGTTCCACTTTATCCTTGATAAAATATATTCTAATATTCTTATTTTTTTTTAAATTAAACTGCCAAAAGTAAAAACAGAAAGGAAATAAATTAAAGAAAATTAAATTAACAAATTATTTTAACCTTGATAAGATTAAATGCCACAAAAACCACAATAATTTTACAGGATGTGGGAAACAACAATTCATGAACATGAATTGTAAATTACGAGTAAGTATTCGCAACAACAGATCCGGTGTACCACCTTTGAACCTTATTACAAAGTCACAAGGTTGTTACACACCGTCTGTTGGGGACTGCTATTTAATCTATACTAATAATTGATATTATAAAGCGGAAGAGTTTGTTTGTTTGTTTGAAGGCACTAATCTCGGGAACTACTGGTCCTATTTAAAAAAATCTTTCAGTGTTAGATAGTTCATTTATCGAGAAAAGCTATATTTTATCACGCTATGACTTATAGGAGCAAAGAAATAGAGAAAAATGTGGAAAAAACGCGAGGGAATTATTTTAAAGGGCTTATCTCACAAACTACTGGAGCAATTTTTCTGTTACTTGGCACAGATAAGAAGTACGTAGACCATGTAAAGGATCATAGTCAATTTTTTGTGGACTAATTTGTCTGTGAAATATGTAATTTATTTGAACGTAGTAATCTCAGGAACTACTGGTCTGATTTGAAAAATTCTTTCAGTGTTAGATAGTTCATTTATCGAGAATTTGCCTTTATTTTTTTAGAGATTAATCCAATAAGGTTTATCTCTAGAGTGTAACATTTTTTTATTATTAAAAAAATATTATTAACATGCCAGTAGGTTTAACTCATTATTCTTAAATTAAGTGATGGAAGTGAACATTACTTTTGTTAGTTCAAAGTAGGTACCTACCTCTCATGGATAGAGAAATGAGGCTGTGATCTTTACTATATATTTTTTTATTGCTATTTCCAGTTGATCTGCTTTCAGTCAAGTGTTTTAAAATGTAAGAGGATAAGATAGTTAAAAGTTAAGACGGTAAGATACTGTCTTAACTTTTAATTATATTAAATTATGAAGTTTTAATAGTTTTTTTGTTTTGTAACATTAGTTGCACTTACAGTAATGAACAAAAAAATTGGTGGTAAAGTGTTACTATAAAAATATAAATCAAAATAAATAAGGCTGTAAATATTATATGTAACTTTTTTATATGGCATGTCATAATATAAACAGAGATCTATCATATATAAACCCATTAAATATCTTAAAAAACCCTGAACTCAGATTTTATTTAGAAAAAACCGTGACTATTTTCTAATATTTGCTCCCCTGTAAAATTTGATTTCATTTAGTCACGGTATTACTTTAAAGGTGCGACATATACCATATCTATGAGTATGTATTAATTGATACTTGGTATAAAATACATTACAATATCACGGTCCGCCTGTTGCCTACTGCTGGGGTAAACCATTCTTCTTTAGGGATCGAAACTATTTTAAGAGCTCTTTCTCAGGACTCTGAAGTATTTGCTTTCTGAATTTATCAAAGTTAGTTAAGGGGCTCAAGTGTGAAGAGTTACTGAGAGTGAGGAACATAATGCAAAAGTTTATCTGTACACAGATACACTTTTGCATTGTAACGGAAAATCTTTTGTATTTGACGGCAGATAGTCAGTTATAAATTACATAGTTGTAAGGCTTGATTTGACAATGATCTTTAATAGATATGCAAACCATCAAGAAGAGTGTGTATTCCCTCAAAGGCCGGCAACACACCTGCAGCTCTTGAGATGTTGTCCGTGGGCGACGGTAGCTGCTTTCCATCAGATGACCCATTAGGTTGTTTGCCCCCTTATTTTATACTTAAAAAAAGGATTTATATCCTTTTTTTTTAAGTATAAATAATACTACCCCTAATTATATTTTCATAATTATTAATTTGTAGAATTCAGCGAAATACTTGTAAGAGTAACTTACTTTTTCCAAGTGGAAATTCAAAGGGTTCATTTCTATCTTTGCTTGAATCGAATTTTGTACCATCCAATAGAGTTCCTGTATAATGTACGGTAACTGAACACCCGATCCCAGGAGTTGCTGTCCCTTCGCCTTCCTTGATTATTCGCTTGAGTACACCACGGTCACCGGTCGGCGAAATATCAATTCCTTCGTCGACAGTCATGTTGGTAAAGAAATCTTTAAAAATTGTTTTTATTAAAGATTAGCTGATATTTTCACAAAAAGGCACCTTTATGAAATTAGTGCTGAATATTTTTCCTAACACTGTCGCACAATGGTCGCACACATAGTCGCACAAGACCGTAGGTAGGTAGATAGGGTTGCCATCACCCAAATTTCCTTCGCCGGTCAGGCACGACAAAATTCCCGGACATTTGGCCGAAATGTGGTTATTTCCCCGGACACCTCTTAAACAGTATTTACGATAACGTCTTGCCAATTTTTGCTTTTCCAATAAGAATTTGTAAAAATCTGACTAACTCAAGTCCGTGCTAGAAACCGTGTGAATGCTTAGTGAGTTTTTATATTTCGTTAATTACTGCCTGGTTAAAAAGATGGATTTCTCTCAACAAAGTGTCCGGATTTCAACCGGACCCTTTTCAAAAACCCGGCCGGACGCACCCCGGATGCCCTTCAAACTAGGACAAATCCGGGGAAATCCGGACGGATGGCAACCCTATAGGTAGATGAAACTTGAAAGATCGAGAACCAATGCGCGTTTTTAGCACATGTCAATTTGAATTCTGACGTATCTTCATAGCCCATTAGATTCGCGTACGACTCGCGAGGCGAGGGACGAGGCGAAGGGCGAGGTGCGAGTGTGAACAGACTTCCAGTATATAATAAAGTACTCTGTGGAACAGACGCTCGTGGCTCGCCTCGTCCCTCGTCTCGTCCCTCGAGGCGCTTGCGTCCGAGCGGTTTTTGGGGCACGAGTCAAAGGACCTCGCGTCGCACGCGAGTGGGTGTTTACATTCGCCCTCCCGCTTTATTCTGGCTTCTATATCGTGCCGCGCAGGTTGTGTTTAGTTTTAAATACGCAAAAACAAAAACGCATCGTATAATGGATTGGTCGCAAGATGAAACAGTTCATAGAACTATTTCAAAAAGAACGAATAATTTCGGACCCTAAACATAAATGCCACAAGAACAGCCAAAAAGTTAGCTTCCTTTTATTTAAATTAGCAGTATAAGCCCAGTATGCACAAACTTGTTGCTGCTAAAACTTCGACGCCCTTCATTGTTGCTAGCTCAAAGACGACTGAACTCGGCACGCGAGTGTAAACAGGCAACTTATTAACCATCGATCAACACGAACCTCGCACGAGGGACGAGGCGAGCCACGAGGCGAGAGACGAAGCGCGAGTGTAAAGGCCGTTTTATATGACATTGAAAGAATTTTCTAGACAGAACAAAAACCATGAAGGTACAGTCTGTCAAAAAAGTCATGTTAATAAAATGGCAACATCGTAGTGTCATCCCTTTCAAATCAGTCTAAGATAAAAGGGATGATACTACGATGTTGCCACTTTTTAATTTCATGACTTTTTTGACAGACTGTATAATATTGGAGGGAGCCTTATATTTTGACAGTTGATAATGTTACTCTTTCTTACTAACGATGCAGTAAGTTGAGTGAAAGAGAAAGCTCATATCGGTGTATAAACATCAAAAGCCTGTAATGTTATGTCCGACCGAGTAGAACATAACAAAGGAGTCGGTCTGCATATTTCATGTTTTAAAAGTGCTAATAAAAGTGTTTAGTGAACGTTAAATGCAATATCTTGTTGGGTTTTGTGGTTCCGCTAAATAATAAACCATAAGAATGGTCAAAGAATGCTTCAAACACGTGGATTTAAAATTAAATACGTAAGTTTTGAACAACAATTTTTGGGCTTTTCAATCGGTATTTTTGTAAGCTAAAAAGATAATTTATAAGTTTATTAATCCCTTATTTGTGCTATATGAAGCATTAGTGCTAAAAATGTTACATCAATTAATAATTTGGCTATAAAAATTGCATAGCTTTTTACGTGTTTTTACGGATTCTCATCACTTGAACTATAGTTAATCGATATCATGAACTAATTGACTTTCTTTCCTGTATCATAATGTGCTTCGAAATAATCGACAAATATAAATATTCAAGAAAATAAACGCACACTACTTGTATGAAAATAAGCACAAAATGGCCACGCGATGACGGGCTAAGACTACATCTATAGGTACTATAATACTTTACCTATGCACACTACCAGCGGGAACGCTCTCGCTCGGACTGCTTTTTGCAAGCTACCGCTTAGAGGGAAATACCTACCGTATTGCTAAAGAAATAGAACTCATTTTAAGAAAACATTTTTTTGGGTGCGCTGTCTAGTTCTTCTTCTTCTTCTTCTTTAGGTTATGGCGGCCTCAGTGAGTTGCCAATGTCAGAGTGCTTTTGGGTAGACTTTGCTCTATATTGCAGGTCTGGTGAAGAAACAAGGTACAGTATCTAATAATAATTTAAATTCTGTTGAATATACCTAAAACAAACACAAACATATAGAGGTTAGTAAAACATCACAATTTAATATTGTTAGAACAAATATATGTACACAGAATATCAATAAAAGAGGTATTTACAAAGCATAAAATTGATTTAAAATTAATAGGGCGAGGAATATTGATAGGAAGGAGGTCATATAGGGAGGACTGATTTTTAGGACAACAGAAAAAGATGTGGTCCAGGGAACCTTCATCTAGGCCACACTCACACAAAGAACTATCCTTAACCCTAATCTTAGCTAACGCTGTCTAGTTATAAGTCTCTGACATAACCTGCTGTCTGTGACCATAGACATAATATATACTGTCGTATCTGTGACGCGCTTTAATCTGTGCTACACTGACAATTGACAAGTGACAGTTCAATCCAGTGCAAAAGCAAAACGTTTTGTTTAGAAATTGCGACTCGTAACCACATAGTACTTTATTATATATAGAAACTCCAAACGACGTTCTTTACATTTAATATTTTGTGAATTCTACTTAAAAAAGTACATTATTTACTAGGATATATTTGAATATTACATTCCAAACGAAGCAATTACAATAACATGGTAACCTAACCTCACAAAGGACAATGGGTATAAAGAAAAAGAAAAACATTATCATAATAACGTTGTGTGTGGTCATAAGTTTTATTATTTATCAGCTGTACTTTTTTCTAACCTTAACGTCTGATGCGGCTCAAGCAAACAAAGTGATACAAGTCGTGGATCACAATAGCATTAACGATTTAATACACATAAAATCAGAGGACGATAAATTTATAAACGACAACGGAGTAGTACGCGGTGTTTTTTACACACACGTTAAATATTATCGTCCCAATTCTAATTATGAATTTAAATGCATTTCTTCAAAACATCATATACCTTTTGACCTGGTGAATGATGATTTCTGTGATTGTGAAGATGGCACGGATGAGCCGAGCACATCTGCATGCCCGTCTGGCGTGTTTTACTGTGACACACAGCTGAAAAAGAAGCATTCAATCTTTTCGATACCATCTAGTAAAGTAAATGATGGTATATGTGACTGTTGTGATGGTTCCGATGAATGGCTACATGAAAAGAAGCAACTGCTCAGTCAATCAACAAAGCAACATTTTAGATATTTTGTTTCCAAGTGTCCAAACGTTTGTGATTAATTTTTAGAAAAAAAAGTCATATTTTAATCTCTCAACACTCAAGTGGTTTAATACAACCGTGATAATAGAATAATAGATTTCCAAGAATCGACGATTGAGGGATTAAATTGTTGAAAAAATGTCTGCTGATGTGATAAAGTCTTATTTTTGTCAACAACATTAATAAATAATATGTATGGAACTCTGTATACATATATAATTTCAAACAATTGTATAATATGATTTGCGCAAATTATAATTATTATTGTATTAATTACATAATTCAAATTTACAGAAATTGAAAACATCAATAATATTTTTAAAAGTCATATCTTGTTTTAAATTATTGAAGGTCAATAATTATTTTTTGCAATAATCACACTAAAAAAATTAAGTACTTATACCTAGTTGAGATAAAAATTCTAATAGATTGTATTAAATGACAATGATGTTTTCTGATGTGCTCAGAATGTTTCATCATTCGTGTTTTGTACACTTGTATTGCTGTGCAATAAATATTTATAAATATGTACTTATTATTGCTGATATCAACATCTTCAAAGAATCGATTATTTGTTTAGTAAGTAATCATTAATCATTGACTAAAGTTTTAAACTATAAATTATTATCTCAAAAATACATCATTTAAACATTACAATGGTAGTCAATTTAAAGACTGATGTACCTTAATATTTATTAATTATTTGATGTCAAATGTTTTTAATAAAAATATAATTTAAAATATGTTATTATTAATCAACCACACACCTTTTTTCTCTTTCTAGGAAAATCCATAATGGACTACTGACTGGGGAAGTCAGGCAGGAATCAGGATATTATGTGGGATGTGGGAATGAACAAGTTGCAAATTGCAATGTAAAGTACACTGTTGGGGCTACCGGCTACCAAACTAAAATCCCAAGGCCTCTAAAAATCTCCGACTTATTTATTATTATTAAGATTTTAGGAGATAATGCAGAATATATTATGTTAGCTGTCCGACAGCGCTCGCGAGTGGACGTGTCCTCGTCGTTGTTGCTAAAATCAGTGACTCTCAAAATGTTCAACTGCGACGCTTGCGGAGGTTGCTTCACAGACAGTGCAACATGTAGCATTTGCAAGGTACATTTGGACTTCCCATGTGCGGGAATCACCGAAGCGGGTTATCGACGCTTGGGAGACAGAAAAAGCAAAATGATTGCATGTGCATCCCCGACCCCAATGTCTCATGGTTCTAGTCAGCTCGATAAGATCCAAGACCAACTAAGTATTGTAATGTCTAAATTGGCGATTCTTCAATACAAGAGGATGTAAAATCCATCAAGTCAGACATCTCGCATCTGAAGGATTCACTAGAAATCGCTCATGCGCGCATTGGAAAAGTCTCCGACGAAGTGAAATGTGTCGAAAAAAGAATTAATACTGTTGAAAAAAGTTCGTCCGACGTACCGACTCTTCAGAGAGAAATTTCAAGACTAACAGTGGAACTCGAGAAAAAAAACCAGTGGGATCGCGCGAACAATGTCGAGATCATTGGAGTACTTACCTCAGTCCAACAATGAGAATCTAATTGCATTGGCACTCAAGATCAGTTCTGTGGCAAACACGAAAATTAAGAAGGAAGACATAAATTATATCGCACGGATACCGACCAGGAACCCTAGCGCAACTAAACCTATTGTAATTATCTTTTAATAACCGATACACTAAGGAGGAGTTCTTGGTTTCTGCACGTAAGTGTGATCTGAATACTTCGATGATTGGATTCTCGACATCTTCCAAATTTTACTTAAATGATCACCTTGCTAATTACTATAGGGTTGCCATCCGTCCGGATTTCCCCGGATTTGTCCTAGTTTGAAGGGCGTCCGGGGTGCGTCCGGCCGGTTTTTTGAAAAGCGTCCGGGTGAAATCCAAACACTTTTGATGAGAGAAATTTAACGTTTAAGTCATGCAGCAATAAACGAAAGATAAAAACTCGCTAAGCATACCTACACACAGTTTCTTGCACGGACTTGAGTTAGTCAGATTTTTACAAATTCTTGTTGGAAAAGCAAAAATTGGCAAGATGTTATCGTAAATACTGTTTAAGAGGTGTCCGGGGAAATAACCACATTTCGGCCAAATGTCCGGGAGTTTTGTCGTGCCTGACCGGCGAAGGGAATTTGGGTGATGGCAACCCTACCTTACTATAAACAACAAAACACTGCTTGCCAAAGCTAAGAAACGTGCTAAAGAAACTGGTTTTAAATATATCTGGGTAAAACATTGTAAAATATTGGCTCGAAAATCAGATACCTCACCAAAATTTTTTATAAAATCAGAGAAGGATCTCTTAAAAATCTCGTACCTAAATAATGTATTTAATTGTAACATTAACTTTTGTTTAGTTTATTGTGCCCTATTTATTTTACATTTTACTTATTTTAGCTTACTTGTAATTAATTCAATTATAGAAATAACAAAAAGTTTGAGAACCACAGTAGCAAAACCAGTATGCAATTTTGTTATGACCAAAAATATTCAATTGTCACTCTTAGCGATATTGCCCCACGTGAAATTAACACTTATGTGTATATGGGACCCAGCAAACGTTAGGTCGACATTCGTTCAACCGCACCCGTCACACGGTTCTAATTTGTTTGTATTAACGTAAATAAATGTCAGTGCATATCTTTTAGTCGTAAAATAAATCCTATATCTTACAATTATAAATTTAATGATATTCCAATAAGACGAGTTTCAGAAGTAATGGATCTGGGAGTTTTGTTTGATACAATGAATATGATTAAACACATAGATGAGATAACAAGTAAATCTTATAAAAATTTAGGATTTATTTTAAGAACTTGTAAGCCATTTAATGATGTTCAAAGTCTTAAAGTCCTTTACTATGCATACGTTAGGAGTACACTAGAGTATGCCTGTCAAGTGTGGCAGCCGCATTACAGTGTGCATGAGTATCCACATCAACAGAATTGAAAGAATTCAAAAGAAGTTCGTGTCATTAGTAAACTTTAAAAGTAAAAATAAACCTGCTAACTATATTGACAACTGCCGCACATATTATGGCTTACTTTCTCTTGAGGATAGACGATCCCTTATGAATATGAGCCTGCTCTTTGACATCCTGCGAGGGCGTATAAACAGCCCTGATTTGTTAGCACAAATAACATTTAATACTCCTGCTTACCGCACGAGGAACACCCCTCTGCTTGCTGTGTCTTCGCATCGTACCTACATCTTACTGGCAAAATGCTGTTCTTACAAGAATAACCAAAATTTATAATAAAATATTTTCTGAGGTTGATATTTTTGTTGGTAACAAAAAATATTTTATGGATAAAATATATATATAAATAAGCTTTGCTAGACTTTCTTGGCCGCCATTTGCGGTAGTCAAATTACAACATATATATATATATATATATATATATATATATATACGAGCTTTTGCCCGCGGCTTCGCTCGCGTTAAGGAGTATTATTATACACAAACTTTCATCCCCTATTTTAACCCCTTGGGGTTGGAATTTATCAAAATACTTTCTTAGCGGATGCCTTCGTCACAACATCTACCTGCATGCAAAATTTCAGCCCGATCCGTCCAGTGGTTTGGGCTGTGCGTTGATAGATCACCATGTCATTAATTGTCAATAAAAATAATTAAAAAAATTCAATCCTCTAACTACACAAATAAACTTGAAGGTTATGTTGGTTGTTAATAAACGCACGTGTAAATTAAAAAAGATAATTTATAAAAAATATACTCACTTCGATTCCGCACTAAATTTACAAAATGTATAAGTTATTTATATACACTTCAGAACTCTTCGAAAACTAATTACATTAAATATTTTAATTAGCAACTTCACTTGAATAACACAATTATAACACAAAATAACGAAATACTTTTTCAAATTGATCGTAGCACTATCTGTCGGGACAAACTAAAATTAAAATAGAATAATATTGAATGCGATGATAGCGCCATCCGTCGAATCTGATGTAAAACATTCCAAAATCAAAAACTCCTTACAAATAAAAATTAATTAAAAAAACATCTGAATTCACAAAATTATTTATACACACTTCAAAACTCTTTAAAAAATAATTACATTTAATATTTTAATCAGCACATGAATTGAATAACAAAACTGTCAGGACAAACTAAAATTGAAATAGAATAATATTGAATGCGATGATAGCGCCGTCCGCCGGATCTAATGTAAAACATTCCAAAATCAACAACTCCTTATAAATAAGAAATTAATTGAAAAAACATTTTCCAGTAGACCAAACTGTAAATCTAAACCATTCTCGAATCTCCACGAACACACACAAAAAATTTCATCAAAATTGGTCCAGTCGTTTAGGAGGAGTTCAGTCACATACACACGCACACAAGAAATATATATATTAAGATATATATATATATATATATATTTAAATAAATTTAGTGTATGTGTATATATATACATATATACACATACACTAAATACAATATATTACACATAATAAAATAGCCAAATGAACTACACAAATTTACACAGATATAATAAGGTTAAAAAAGACATGTTGATATAATTACCTACATTACATTAAAAACCTACATTATAAAAAATAAAAGAACATTAAAATAATTGTACAAAAAACACCAAGAGTTTTACAAGGACTGAGCCTGATCTAGGTAGTGTGCTTTCAAACGTTTCTTAAAGATATTAATTGATTCCGATTTTTTTATAAAATCGGGCAAGGAATTCCAGAGACGAATAGCGGAGATGGTGAAAGAAGAATCGTAGAATGAAGTATTGTGAGAAGGAAACGCAAGAGTCAGTTTGTTTGCAGATCGAAGTATAGGATTGTCATGACCGAGGAAATTGAATTTTACTTTGAGGTAGTTAGGAGTAGAAGGACTAAAAAGGATGTTGTACAGTAAGTGAAGTATGTGAGAGTTTCGACGCAACTTGATCGGGAGCCATTCGAGCTGAGATCGATAATTAGAAACATGGTCAAACTTTCGAAGGCCAAAAATAAAACGAATACATAAGTTTTGAAGGCGTTGAAGGGAAGAAAGAAGATTTTCGTTTATGTCACTGTAGCAGACATCATGTGAGCGTGTTTCTTCTGAACTTAAGTATGAACACAAAATAAAACAATTGTTTCGGTAGTAGGTATTTTTAAGTTTTATTGTTTAAAATCAAGTAGGTACAATAATAAACCCATAGTCATAATAATCAAAGTGTCGGACAAATCAAATACACCGAAATAGGAACATAAAAGTAATTTAAGAAATTAACAATTTTAAGAACGACCAGTCGAAAAAACATTCGTATCGTTAACGTAAGCATTTTGTATGAAAACTTGAACAGCGCCTCTGGTGTGCGTAAATGAAACTAATTTCCAGAGCACGAACACTTAGACGTAAGTTTCGTATCGTCATCGTATCGAATACGCAACGTAACTTGAGCCGTTTGTATGAAGATAGCTAGCACGAAGGCATAAAATGACGTATAGTATCGTAATTGTCGAAGGCTGGCTTGCGAGTTTCACGAATGTTTATTCACTTTAAAAATTTCAGTGAGAAAACTTTCGTCAGAGTAAATTTAGAGAATAAAATAGTAATTTAAGTGATTGTGTTGATTTATTTGGTGAGAAAATGCTTAGATTAGGACGGAGCACCCCACGACGTAGTACATTGTACTATTATCTTGCGGCGCGATTGATTGTTGAAAGTGGAAATGTACAAAGAGAAACAAGGTGAGTGATGCATTTTGGTACACTATCTCTCCAAAATTTAAAACTTTACAGAAATATGTTAGAAATATCCTATTGAAAGATTATTAAAATTTATATTATAATATTCTTAAAACAATAAAATATGAAATTAAATGTAAATCATTTTCCATAAATTCTACCATAATGGTGTATTGCGGGTGGCTGGTACACATTTCAGCAGAATGTTTTAGAAGTTAATTATATAATTCCAAAACTTTCACACCACATTCACAACACAAGTTCACTTCAAAACAAATTTAACCTTGAATGAGCTTCGAGTTACCAAAAATGTCAAGTGCTTCGCGTCTTTCGTTTAGGAATACAGTCTCACCAAACACCGTGTTAGTAATAAATTTGTGACGTGGGAGAGCCATGCTTCGGCACGAATGGGCTGGCTCGACCGGAGAAATACCACGGGCTCACAGAAAACCGATGTGAAACAGCGCTTGCGCTGTGTTTCGCCGAGTGAGTTTACCGGAAGCCCTTTTCCCTTCCCTACCTTCCCCTATTTCCTTCCCTATCCTCCCCTATTCCCTTCCCTATCCTCCCCTATTCCCTTCCCTATCCTCCCCTATTACCATATTCCCTCTTAAAAGGCCGGCAACGCACCTGCAGCTCTTCTGATGCTGCGAGTGTCCATCGGTGACGGTAGTTGCTTTCCATCATGTCACCCGTTTGCTCGTTTGACCCCTTATTTCATTAAAAGAAAAATTGTATTTATAAATACCATTTATCTTTATGAATATAATATTAACTTGTACTGCAGTTTCGTCATATTGCGTCATAATTTGAACAGCGTTTATGTTTTAAGTGCCCTAAAATCACAAAGTTTTTAATTGATTAAATACGTATCTAGTTTTATGAATGAAATGTTTATTCAATTTTACGACCATTCGTTCTATTTCGCTCACTCATATTTACGTTGGTGTGACGTCACTAACGTTATCGTGTCGAGGTGTCGATACTATTTCGAAAGTGCTTCGTGCTTCCAACTTAAGTTGTCTAACGTTTTCGTATCGACAACTCGATACGCTTGCGATACGAAACTTACAATTGTTCGTGCTAGGCGTACAGTTGAGAGGCTAATTTACTGTGACATTGACTATAGTTAACTTGTGTATGTAAGCAATACTAGTTTTCAATCGTGGCTCTGCCCACGTGACAAGTTGATAAAATTTAACAAATTGAAATTCGTTATTAGCCGTTTAGGCGTTAAAAAAATAAAACAAAAATGCTTAGAAAAATATTAACCTGAAGAATCACATATCAGACATACCTATCAGTACAAAGTCTCAAAAAAAGGCCCTTTAGGCGTCGAAAAGAAAAATAAAAACGTTTAAGAAATTATTAACGTACCTATCAAAAATAAGATAAAACAGTCCAAAATCTCAAAAAATTACACAACTACACAAAAATTACACAACAATATATATACTTTGTTTGTAAATTTAAATTATGGTTATTATCTATAATAGTACCTATTATTTCTGTTTATTTGTTTTGTACAAAAAGAGGACGGTATTTGATTATACTTAATACAAGTTCACAATAATAATAATTTTTTTAGTAGTAGGTTAACGCGCGCGCGTAAACAAACACGACGCGACGTTGCGTTCTGTGCTGTGATAGTCATAGTCAATCATGGTTGTCGTGATTGATTTAGATCGTTTCGATCGTTTTTTTGTATTGTTTATTGTATCTTCTTCTTCCTAGTCGTATCCTCATGGCTGAGGGACGTGACCACCAAAATTTGCTTTCTGGGATAGGGCTCTCCACTTGTCTCTATTTTTGGCCTGATGAAATGCCTCCTGGAACGTGCAGTCAGCAGCCTTGACAATCGCGTCTGTCCATCGTGTAGCCACTCTGCCTCTGCCTCTTTTCCCCTCTAATTGCCCAGCTAGTATGAGACTCTCAAGATTATTAGGCTCCCAGCGGGCTATGTGGCCAAAAAAGGCATCGTTGTAGACAAAGCGTGGACAGGCGGGTGGTAATTTTGAGTTGCTGAAGTATAGACGTGTTGGTCCGGTGTGCGGTCCAAGGGATGCCGAGCATTTTACGCCAGCACCACATTTCAAAAGCGTCAATCTTAGCTCGAGTACGTGCTTTTAGTGTCCATGTCTCGGAGGCATATAAAAATATTGAAAAGATTAGGGAACGCATTAGTGTTATTTTTGTGCTACGATAGATGTTCTTATTCTTCCATATCTTTTCTAAGCGTCCAACTGCAGATTTAGCCATCTGAGCCCGTCGGACTGAGCCTCTCGCAGTTACCATTGTTGCTAATCAACGATCCCAGGTAGACAAACTCCTCTACGGGTTGGAGATCTTGTAGTAAGGATGTCTTTTGTATTTGGTTCAGCTTATCGACGTACATCAGTTTGGTTTTATTGCGATTGATTTGGAGGTCAAAGTCTCGACTAATCTTTTCGAGCCGCGCTAGAAGTTTAGCAAGTTTCACTTCGCAAGTACTTATAAGCGTGGTGTCGTCAGCGAACCTTAGGTTGTTGAGAAGGTATCCGTTAATTTTAATACCATCCTCCCAATCTTCCAACACTCGACGCATTATATATTCGCCTACGAGGTTGAACAGCTGTGGAGAGAGGATGCAACCCTGTCTGACACCACGCTCTGTAGCAAACGGCTCTGACAGATCATTGTCTAATCGCACCCTTGATCGACCTTCCAGATAGAGGTTTTGTACCAAAAATATGAGATAATCGGGGACGCCCAACTCTCTCATCACCACCAGCATTTTGGACCAGACGATGCAGTCAAAGGCCTTAGCGTAATCCACAAAACAGAGTACTATTGAGACATTGAATTCTCTGCTCTTTTCTATCAGCTGACGGATGTTTAGGATTTGTTCTCGGGTACCCCTGCCCTTTACGAATCTCGCCTGCTCTTTGGATATCTGTCTAGTTATATAGTGTGCCAATCTGTTGTTTATAACATGGAGAAGAATCTTACTGGCGTGTGAAATTAGTGAGATGGTCCGATAATTTCCACACTTTTTAGTCGACCCTTTCTTATGTAGTGGTATCACGAGAGATTCTGTCCAATCGTCTGGCCACTGTCCTGTTCTCCATACTTTAAGACATATTGAATGCATTACTCTGATTCCAGACTTACCCAAGCTCTTAAGCACTTGTGCCTGTATACCATCTCCACCGCAAGCTTTTGTTTTGAGCTTATTTATAGCTGCTTCTACTTCATGGAGAACGATGTCGGGTTCTTTATCTGTAAAATCTAATCTAGTGTCAGGTTCATCAGCGTCATATTTGTACAGGTCTTGGCAGTAGTTCCTCCATCTTGTCATCACTTGTTTCTTGTCTAAAATCAGGTTACCCTTTTCATCTTCTATGTTCCAAGATTTTGATTTTCGTTCCCGTGTGAGAATTTTCACCTTTTGGAACATGTCTCTTGGATGTAGGGTATCAGAGTGTGTTTGTATATCTCTACATATGGAATTGATATATGCATTCTTGTCATGTCTACAGAGACGCTGTACTAGTGTGTCAAGTTCAGAGTATCGCTGTTGTTCTTCCTTTGAACGAATTCCTCCAGTCTTTAGAGCCTTTCTTTGTGCGATTGCCTCCCAAGTGGTCATCCACTCAGATCTAGGGTGTTTTACTTTCCGTCCATTTGTGATTGTTCTAGTTGTCTCTTCTAATGCGGCCTTAAGCTGATTCCATGATGTATTGGCTGAGTCAAATGGGCAATACGTTTTACTGTCCAGTCAAGTTTGTAGTGTGTCCTCAAAAGCTTTCGCTTCTTGTGTTAGAAGAATATTTTTGGATGGTGGAGGCTTTGAAACTACTTTGAGGCGGACTCTGTATTGAGCTATTAACAGCTGATGGTCGCTGCCACAATCTGCACCCGGAAAAGTCTTTGAGAGAGTTATGCACGACTTCCATCTGCTGCTGATTAATATGAAGTCAATCTGATTTTTATGACCTGTTGGCGATCGCCATGTCCATAAGCGTCTTGGATGTTGTTTATATGCCGTGTTAGTTACGAACAGTCCTTTTTCAATGCAAAACTCTAACAACATCTCACCTCGACTGTTGCGGGCTCCTAAGCCGTATTCCCCAATAACATTCCTTAGGTGTTGATCATTATCAGTGTGCCCTATCTTAGCATTAAAGTCTCCCAGGATGATAGTACATTCCTTCTTTGGTAACGCTTTGCAGGTTAATTCTAGCTCGTGGTAAAATTCCTCCATCTCTTCTTCGGTGGCTACAGTGGTCGGCGCATAGACCTGTACAAAGTTAATTGGGTGTGGATGGGCTGAAATTTTTAAGGATATAATTCTATTGTTGATGGTATTATACCCCAATACCTTGTCTTGTAGCCAGCTAGCAACTATGAAGCCCACACCACTAAAACTATTGTCTTGCCTGTCAGAGTAGATTACCATATTTCCTTCAGGTGTGATGTGGTATCCGTTATCTTTGACATGGGTCTCACTCAATCCTAGTATAGCCAGATTATAGCGCTCCATCTCCGCTTCAACAACTTCGGTTTTTCCTGGCCTTAAAAGTCCACGGACATTCCAGGTTCCTATTGTTATTGCCCTTCCACACCAGTCGGCCCGGAACTAAGCTGGCGCCGAGCGTTAGTCGGGTCGCATGACATCATATTATCTCTGGTGGCGTTCTTAATCATGGTGGTTTTCTTGGGATTATAGTCGCGGTAGTTTCCCGTTGCTTTCCGCGCTAGACTTTTTGAGGGTATTTAGTCCTCAAGGCCACTACTGCCTAGGAGTCAGGTTATCATATCCGCCGCCTGAGACTCGGCGTTGTTACTCGTTTAGCACCACCCGGGGGACACGTGTAGGGTAGTAAAAGGTAATTCCTACGGACGCGAGTAACCACCGCCCCCGTTTATTGTATCAAGTTTGATTAATTTTAAACATTGATTTAATTTGTAATCTAATTTTAATTGCCTGAAATGTAAAATCAGTGATATGCGATCAGTAGTTGGGAAAGGGTCCGGTGGCTTTAACACAGGTTATACTGTAACCTAGCTAAGCTGCCGGTTGCGATTTTAACATTCTAATATAAAAAACCATTGAAAATAAAATAATTTGCATGTTGTAATTGTCTAGATTAAGGTTTTTATGTTATCGAGCTGAATAAAAGTACATTATTATTATTATAAGTATGCCATCACAGTTACTATAAATATTGTCAAGTCACCAAGTCAAGATTTAAAAAAAATCTCAGAACACTGTACAGTGTACAGCCTAGCCCATGACCCGGTAACCACTTGACGTTGAGTTTCGATGCACTTGTTTGGGCTATTTCACTTCTCATTACCGTGGCTTTCTAATAGCGAAAGAATTATTTAAATTGGTTCAGTAGTCTCGTAACTCGTAAGTTAAATAGTAATAAGCAAACGATTAAATATTTCGTCTCTACAATATTAGTAAGTATAGATATTTAAAAATACATTAGTCCCAACCCAATTCGCAGTCTAAACTCAGTCACTGATGGGCTTTTGTTTAAAATATACAATAGGTAAGTACTTATCAAAGAAAATCATATACGTAGGTATGTAGGTAGGGACATAGTAGTTAATACAATCGATCCAAAATACTTTTAGACGGGTAAGTATATTATAAACAGTTCAACAACAAACAGGACACTGGACGTCAGGATAATGATCGTAAATTGCATATTTATTTGTAAATAAATATGCTGCACCAGAAAAATGAAGATTTATAAAGCGATTTTATGTTCTTTCGTTTCATAGGTAGAACAAAATGATTTGTAATAATATTGATATTATTCTTGGTCGTTGCACCACAATTAAAACATTTTTTTTGTATTACAAAATGGGTCGACGGCCAAGGCCATTTTATTTTGTCTTTAAAATAGTTTTTAAAATCACTTCTTTTAAAAAAAACGATCTACATCAATCACGACAACCATTGACACGACAATCTAACACTGAAAGAATTTTTCAAATCGGACCAGTAGTTCCTGAGATAAGCGCGTTCAAATAAGCCCTTTCAAATAATTTCCCTCCGTTTTTTCCACATTTTCCTCTATTCTTCTATATCTTCGCTCCTATTATTCTTAGCGTGATAAAATATTGCTTATAGCCTTCCTCGATAAATGGGCTATCTAACACTGAAAGAATTTTTCAAATCGGACTAGTAGTTCCTGAGATTAACGCGTTCAAACAAACAAACAACCTCTCCTGCTTTATAATATTGAAGTGTAGATAACATTTTTACTACTTTTCTTACTATTCTACTACTATTTTTCGAAAATGTGTCAAATAACTACCTAATTGTGATATCGACATTGCATCGATTCGATATATTTGTTCCTGTTTTCCTGAAATACAGTTACAGATTTGATCATTATTCTGAATGATCGTCATTATGTTTTTAGGGCTATTCAGGAAAAAGACGTTCAGGAAAATGAGGAATTCACTAAATTCGTTTATAATTAAGTATTAATATAAAGAAAATTATTAAGAATTTAGAAATGTTGCGGGCCTTTATAACTTGGTATAAAAAAAGTAGTGAAAAACAGACAAATGTTGGCACACATCGAGAAATGTAAATGACGTCTTATTTGGAAATTTTTGTAGAACGTATTTCAAAGAGAGAGAGCATAAAACGAAGACCTCTATCCACACCAAAGCACTGCGATCAAATAAAGTGAGCCAGCAGATTTTATCGCAAAATAGGTTTCAACCCGTCACGTTGAGTATATCGGCAAGGCATTCAAAACAAACAATGCGCAGGACAATGACGCGAATTTTATGAACATTTTAAAAATATAATTTTTAGTTATTTAATGTAAGTTGATGTGTTATTTGTTGGTATCGGATTCTTCTCTTCTTTATCTTCAAATTAACATTAAATTTTTAATCCTTTCTAGCTCATTTTTTTTTATAAATAATAAATTGTGAGCGGCAGTATCGAAACGACACGCAAAAATTTCATAATGTGGTACTTTTTTTTATAATAACTTTTGAAATAATAACTCTACTTTCAAATAGTTTTAGCAGCATTTTTGTAAGTTAATTAGACATTGAAATATGTAATGTTACATCAAATTTACGAAGGCGTTGTGAACCCAACTTTGAAGACATGAATTTAGTCTCTCTCAAATATTCGCCCCACTACACAATATTTATACCACAAGCGTCATTACGTCCGCGCTGGCCGGCAAAAAATATAAACAAAAACATGCCCTTGCATGTCGCGTGCGAACTCCGCCCCCTCGCCTCTGTCACCCCCGCGTCTCCTCTGGGACGATGTCGTTTTGTGGGACGTAATTAAATCACACATTAGAATTGATAAAAACTTTATTATATACAGGAATCCACATTATCGGCGTGTTATACGTAAACAAAGTATCGAATATACGCCACCGATATACGGCGCACAGTAGCGACCTCCAAAATTCGCGCGCCAAATAGCGGAACTAAGAAATACGCCGAAAAGCACTCCGGTGACAAAACAACGTCCATGCCAATATTTCACCCAGCCATTGTACTAACCTTAACACTACTTCTGGCTGAATTTGAGAGATGGTCAATCTTGCGTCCGTATACAGGATGCAACAAGTCAGTCGGACGCAATATCATCGGTAAAAACCGCCATGTAGGACGTAATATCAACTCCGGGGTGGAAATATATATATATATATATATATATATATATATATATATATAATAATAATAATAATAATATCTATGGACGCTTCACACCACGTCAGTCTGGCCCCGTGCTAAGTACCTAAAGGACTTGTGTTACAGGTACCAGACAACGGAAATATATTTAATACTTTTATACTATACATATATTTAAGATTTTTATTATATCATACACATATTTAATATACATCCAGACCCGGGAACATTGAAAACTTTTTGTTCCGTCGGCGGGATTCGAACCCGCGACCTCCGGCTTGAGCTACCGACGCGCTCACCACTGAGCCACAGAGGTCGTCAAATATATATATATATATATATATATATATATATATATATATATATATATATATATATATATATATATATATATATATATATATATATATATATATATATATATATATATATATATATATATATATATATATATATATATATATATATATATTTATGTTGTAATTTGACTACCGCAAATGGCGGCCAAGAAAGTCTAGCAAAGCTTTAAATGAAGGTGGCAAAAAATGGAACTAACTCTGGCACATCTAGCTTTTATATTGAATATTTTAGTCGCTCAAAACGTTCAAAACTACAGCTGATTCAAAAGCCGCCGTCTAATTGGAGTACTTCAGCACGCACCGCTGCGGCGCTAGGTGAGTTTTATTTACAATATTATGGCGTCAACTAGCAGGTGTTTGTTGGTGTTTGTGGTTGTTTTTCGGAAAGTAGGTAAGTAGTTAATAAAAGTTACAAGTATTATTAAAGAGATAAAATTGTGGAGGCACATACGAGTGAATCAAAATTTCAATAAATATTCGAGGAGAAATTACGGGATTATGAAATGGATGGAGGCAGCCTCCCCCGAAAGGGGGGTTCGGGGCACAGCCCCCCGTCAAAACAAAAACAATCCAGAAAGTCCAAAAGTTGGTTAGGTTAGGTTATAACTTAGATCACAAGTCCACAACACAGAGGGAGCCGAGCGAGCGCAGCGAGTGTGCTGCGGCAGCAGCCGGCGACTGCCATCAAATAAAAGGGGGGCTTGGGGGGCGCAGCCCCCCGCCAAAACAAAAACAAACCAGTTGGCTAAGCATCGTCTAGCTGTAGTGTTGAACGTTGTAGTCAACAAGTCGGCTAACCGACGTATAGACGTGTGATTGAATGGCGTTGTTTAGTCAAAGGGCTGTTTGATTGAACGGCTATTTAAACCAGTCGGCTGCGACATATACATGTCGACAGTCGACACTGTAGTATCCCTAAGTAGTCTGTGCTGGCCATGGTTAAATAGCCGAAGTGCCATAATAAGAAAAAATAAGTTGCCAAATGAGCGATTTGAGATTTCTGACATCTGTCACTTGTAAATTGACAGTGTGTTGACAGTAGTCTACTTTAAACTTTTTGTTTACATTAGTTTTATAATTTATTAAAAAAAAATTCGAAATAACATATTTACACATAATTAATTGGAATGTGACTCTTTTATTCCCGAACAAAATGAGTTTATCAGCAAATGCATCTTCTTCCTCAACCTCAAATCAACATAACCCACTGGAAAACAGCGAAGATGTGGAGGTAAGATTATGGTCGTACTCTCACAGTAGATTTTCGTTCGTAAAATACTGAAGATTGATATTGAAGAGATTTACACTAAATGGCACTTTAATTTTGATCGGATTTAAAGTACAATAAGTTTTGAGGTTCAGTTTATTCTTGTGATTTCATAGGAATATCCTCTACTATCTCTAGTAGGAATAGGTACTGCTATAACCATAGAATTAGAATGTTAGAAAAGGCATTCTGTACAATCGTCAGCACGAAAATGTGTCACCCACGAAATGAGTGAGCTCACTCATCTGAGAGCAGTGTGCCTTAGGCAGCGGTAACAGCCGGACGTATTTAATTCATTAATTACCGCGTTGTTTTTCGCTACATTTCGCTCCAGAATGCCGTCATGTGCATTCCGACAGTGCAGTAACAATACGAAGAATACAAATAAAGCCAAAAGTGTAATGTTTTACATGTAATTACTAAGATTTTATTAATATTTAAATTATTGTCTTCCATTTTAAGAGAAAAATCAAGACGCAGCGTAAAATGAGCGAAGAGAAAGTAGTATATGATATTACTGTAAGACAAAAAAGGACGACAATATTTTCTCGATTCGAGTAAAGCGTAAAATGAGCGATAGAGAAAGTAGTATGTGCTATTACTGTAAGACAAAAAAGGACGACAATATTTTCTCGATGCACATTTTGCATTCAAAACATTGCTACAGTTTTGACGGCATACATTGTATCTTAAGTATTTTGATATTGTTGGCTATAACTACTGATGAACTAAGGAATTTATTGTGTCTCTACTACATATATTATATAACTTACACCATGGATTCATTGCACTTGAGACAGCTAACACAATAATATTAAGGCACAGAAGTCAGAAAGTATGTTTGTAATGGGTAATGGGTAATGACTTGTTAGTTATTGCTTTATCCATCAAGTAGCATACCATTGGCCACACATTACAAAAATAATATATAGATAAAGAATTAATAGTTAATTTTTGGTTCTAGGTGGATAATTCAAAGAGTGTTCTTCACAAGATAGCAACACTGTATGCAGAACAGCTGATGAGTGATTTGATTCTAGAAGTTGGTGGGACTGAGTATCCCGCTCACCGTCTGATACTATGTGCTACTAGCGAAGTATTCCAAGTAGGTTTTTTATTTCAGTTGTAAGATGTATATTGTGCAATGAGCAGCTAGGCTATTCTCTAAGGAACACGTTAAGGCTGTGCTCTCCGCTGTTATCACGGATGTGGCAGCCGTCACATCGTTCGCTGTTACCACGGCTGTAGAATTCGTATTCTGTAAGCTCTATTAGCTCGTCGACGATGTCTCGGCTGCGGCTGTCGGCGAGGCTGCGGCTCAGATAGTGGACTCGACTATAGATACATTTTTGTCTTAGGAATTTTAGTTATTTTGTCCCGATAAACTCTATATTATTAGAACTTTTATAGTAATAATCATTTGTAGTACATATTTGAACCAATTCAAATAGACAAAATTATTAATGCATCGAAAAAATATCCAAAAAGTTAAAGTACCAAGATATGAACCTCGTATCCATTGAGTTACTCGTCGCATAAAAAAAAACTCGCTTGGCCTTCTACACTTACGTATGTAAACAAATTTATAAATATATGAGGATATTTTTTTTTCTTTGTTTAAGTTTAGCACTTACACATTATTTTCTGCCACCATATTTTGGTTGCCTGGAAGAAACCGCTGAAAGCGGTAAGGCCGCCTATTTGCTATGTTCCTTGCCTAATGTTGTTTTTTGTTATTTTATATTGTTTATAATGCAAATAAAGAATTTATAAATAAACTAGATGTCCCGCGCGGCTTCGCCCGCGTAAATTAGAAATTTTACAGAATCCGTAGGTACATTTTCCCATAAAAAATATTTCCCCAGTTTTTCCCACATTTTCCTGAGTTTCTTCTGTCGTATTAGTCTTAGAGTAATAATATAATATAACCTTCTCGATAAATGATGAGTCTTACTCGATAAATGATCTATCTAACACTGAGATAAGTTTTTAAATCGGACCTGTAGTTTCTGTGATTGACGCGTTCAAGCAAACATACTCTTCAGGTTTATAATATTAGGTAGATATAGATTTTTTTTAATTATCGCTTGACAAACTCGAGTCTCGATCTAAAAGACTATGAAATGGTATAATATGGTAGTGATGATGATGATGATGATGAAGAATGTAATTTGCATAGTAGCATATGCTTTCTGTTCTTAAAACAACGCCGAAACTCCCAAACTTGTATCTATAAAGAATCAGGAATTCTCTCAGCACCTTCCGAACCACGGTATACCAGGTATATCTCGGTGCAAAATCTTACTTGTTGGTAGCATATGCTTAGAATACTTCTCACGAAACCGAAGTCACCATATGTTTCCCTATAAGTTTTGAGGAGTTCCCTCGATTACTTATGGATCCTTCATCAGATCACCACTTTTCTGAATATAATACCAAATTGGGATGATACCCTATATACCAAAAGAAAAATTTTGAAAATCGGTTAACAAACGGCGGAGTAATCGTTGAATATAAGAAAACGAACATAACACCTCCCCCATTTTGAAAGTCGGTTAAAATTGTAGCCTATGTGTTATTTATTTAATATTTTAATCAGCACATGAATTGAATAACAAAAATTTTTTCAAATTAATCGTAGCACCATCTGTCAGGACAAACTAAAATTGAAATAGAATAATATTGAATGCGATGATAGCGCCGTCCGCCGGATCTAATGTAAAACATTCCAAAATCAACAACTCCTTATAAATAAGAAATTAATTGAAAAAACATTTTCTAGTAGACCAAACTGTAAATCTAAACCATTCTCGAATCTCCACGAACACACACAAAAAATTTCATCAAAATTGGTCCAGTCGTTTAGGAGGAGTTCAGTCACATACACACGCACACAAGAAATATATATATTAAGATAAATATAAAGAATGTAAACAAAAGTGCAAACCAAGGGACATGAAATAGATGAAACTTCATTTAAATACTTATAGCTTTAGTTTTGCTGTTTACAAAAAGAATTTCTACTAGCTACGCGATAAGAGTAGTGTACCTCGGCTCGAGTGACCCGCGCCAACCACTTGAAATATTTCGTGGAACATAATATTTCATAAACATTGAATACCTAGTCTTTGTCTGAGATTCGTGAAAGTTGGATTCTTACCTTGAAGTGCTACGTAAAAATTAACTAATATTGAATACTTGGTATGTAACTATGTACCCGCGTATGTTTAATGTTTTGTACTCAGTGTTCATACAAGCTCTAAGTTAAGTGTAAAAAAACTCGATAAAAACGCTGTTTAGTATGTAGAAGAAAGTTAGATACTAGAAAGATTTATACAAAACGTGAATTTCAAGATTTTTGTGTGTGGAGTTACAATTTTGTCATTGTCGGGACTCGGAAGTCGGGACTCGGGCTCTAGCGACTTTTTGAGGTAAGCCGTAAGAGTTATTTTTATAGTGACTTAGCATTTGAATTTCGGTTTAAACGTAAAAAAAAATTAAAACAGTGCATTAATTAGGGTGTACATTTCAGTAAGTAAATAAGTACAAAATCATACAAAATCTTTGGCGACAGCCACGAAATAGTAGCTTTTCGTTTGACATTAAAAGTTGTAGGCGTTCGCCGAGGCTGTAATCGAAGCTGTAGGCTGTTGAGCTTAGAGAATACGAATTTCTTACATGAAATGTCAAAAAGTGATTCTATATCACCCCGCTTACAGCCGCGCGGCGCTAGTATCGAACAGCCTAGAAAACATAAACAAGTGAATACCAATCTCGATCACACGGCTGTAACAGCCGATGTAATTACGGCTGTTTTAATATTTGCTCTTAGAGAATAGCACTGCAGGGCTCGCGGTTAGTGTGATTTTGGTACTTGTGACAAAATGTAAAGATAATATGGACATACCCCCGGGATAAATCCCGAATCCCGATTGTTGATCTGATTTGTTGATTTTATTAATTTTGCTACCTACTTAGAACTACATCTGCACAATTTAGGCTTGTTTTTTTAAGGTGCATAGTGATGCCATCTTTTAAAAAAAAATCTATTGAACTAGGCTAAAACAACATTGTGTGATTGCAAATATTATATAAGAATTGCTTAACAAAATAATAATAATATTTTGGAAATTTCAATCTACTCCGGTGCAATCAAGTGCCCGCCCCCAGCGCCGACCATATCACCGACCACTGTCGTTTTTACGATCTTGAAAAAAAGCCGCGTTCTTTTTTGCTCTTCGATCTGCGCAAAGTATTCGTTCTTTCTGTCTCTCCTCGCTATACCTACTGATTAACAGTTCTCAATATTTTATATTTCTTATTTTGAGTTAATAGTTCATTTAATCAACTTTTTATAATGCAAGTGGTCGGTTTCCGATCGGTAATTTTCCTATGTTCTAGCTCAAAATTATCTAGTTTGAAAACAGTGCACAAAGATAGCAAGAGGGCATATATATACCCGAAATTATGTAAGTCAGTGATAGTTTACATTATATTTGTTGATAGAGGCTTTGAAAATAAAGTGAAACTAGGCATTATGTTAGCCTTGTTTTAGATATCGATTTATCGATTTTAGAGTATTGTATTATAGAATATATGACCAAAGTTTAATTTTGCAGGGCCTAATCGTAGTAGTAGTGTTCTTTTCTGACAATATTAATGTTTATTTAATACATTTTAACATCTCGTATTTTATTTGAGGTCGATAAAAACAATTATGTGAATCCTGCGGAAGGGAATGTCCATATAAATTTTTCGTGTTTCAATCCTTTTCAAATCCCGAAATCACACTACCTAAGGGGGGTATTACATTATCATTTATATATGATCATTTCTATGATCATAATATATAAGATCCAATATAAATGATCATTTGATCATATCTGCATATTACATTATCATATTTCATTGATCCTATTTTACGTCATATGTGGTTTCAATAGCCAATGGAGAGCGCTAACGCTGACAGGTATTGACGTCAGGGTTACTAGATCTCAGAGAATTCGATTTGTCAAAAGACATCGTTATTGTTAATATGGTTTGTTTTTTTGGTAACCCTGACGTCAATACCTGTCAGTGTTAGCGCTCTCCATTGGCTATTGAAACCACATATGACGTAAAATAGGATCAATGAAATTGTGATAGGCAGATATGATCAAATGATCATATATATTGGATCCTAATGATCATAGAAATAATCCAATATAATGTAATACCCCCCTAACCCCGAGCCCTGGCAATAAGAGATAATTTTAGAAATTTTATTTTACTTTCGTTTCTTTCCATTTCTAATCCTGGTAAATTGTTATATAAAGTGTTTAAACATGACTTAGATACAGTCTGTTAAGAAAGAGTAGACGCAGTACAAAATTTTCTAAACATAATCGCGCTCATAAGGTGCAGGTTTTTTCTCTTTGTATTTCTAGAGAGAACACTTATACACTTTAAATATTATCATCTTGCACATTTTTATCTCGATTGAATAAGGTTTCATATTTTTTATGTGATTTGAAAAATTGTGTACAGCGTCTACTCTTTTTCAACAAGCTATACTTTAATATTAAATATTGTGTGTGTCACACACTTAACACAATAATTTTTGTTGTAAGTAATTATGAAATATTATATTTTTTATTTTTAGATTATGTTGATGAACAGAGAGTGGAGTGAGTGGCGTGAGAGCCGTATTGTTCTTCAGGAGACACCCATTGCTGCATCTGTGTTTCCTCACTTTCTGAAGTAAGTTTTGAGTGTATGCATTTACACAAAATAATAGACCATGAGCATATTAAGACTATTAATGCCTGATGTATGATGTAAGACACATAATTATAGACGAAAATATAAAAATTATTAAATATCTTTATTTTTAAAGTATTTTTATCATTAGAAATTTATACCCTTTTATTGTTACAGGTACTTTTATACTGGCCAAATTAAAATTTCACACATAAGTGTACTACCAGTTCTGTCTTTAGCAGATAAATATAATGTTAAGGTACAAAAATATGTATTTAAATGGTAACAAAGCTATAATATTTAAAAAAAAACACAAATCACCACTATAGACAATATTATGTCAAGGCGTACATGATCAAAGCTTTAGGGTTGTTTTGGTCATTTTGTTGTGACTCTTATATAGAATACTCGTAGTTGTCTTATAATATTATTTTGTTATAGGATCTGGTGACTCTGTGTCTCAGCTACATGTCGCAGCACATAGCCCAGGCGGCAACAAGGGGACAGCTGATTTCATGGATGCAATACACTATGGCGTGTGGACACAATGATGTGGCTAAGGTAAAGCTAGTGAAAGGGTTTAAATATCTACAAAGGTGAAACTAAAATAAATAGGCATTTTTCTTTTTTTTACCCAACAACACCAGGAGGGTAATGTACCTATGTATGTATGTTTGTAAATTGTTTGTCATGCTCTGCAGCCATCATAATGTCAATATTTGAACTTGAAAGATGTTAGATTCATGTTCACTGTTAGGTTTTTGACATACCCAGTTTAGGTACTTATATCAAAATACTTCCGCTTTTTTAGATTTTCAACTTCTACTTTTCAAAAAATCTATAAGCATTTTTTTATGAATGTGTTTGAATCAGGCGTGCCAGAACTTTGTGAAGTGGAACATGGAGTGGGTGTGGGTGGAGAGTTGCCTGGGCGAGCTGGAGGCGGACACGCTGCTGCTGCTACTCCAGCAGAGCGACCTGGTGCTGGAGAACGAGATCTCGCTGTACCAGTGAGTACCAGAGACAATAAACTGCCAGAGACAAATAATCCCTTTAGCAAATATCTTCATATTATTTTGCAAATACAACTTATCATTACTAAATTAACGTATTATTAGAATAAAAATAATTTTTATGTTTTAGTTTTTTAAGTTGTTTTAAATTTTTCGGTCGGTTTCCTTATTGTACTTTTTTCCATCCCCTTAACTTATTTATTTTTTATTTTCTTTTTTGTTTCTTCTTCTTGCCAGTATTACATGACATCTATGTGTTTCATTTAAGGTTCGTCGTCCGTTGGCTGTACAAGCAAAAGGAACGATTGACTGCCAGTGAGGCGAGTGAGGCTGAAATTAAAATGCACTGGGAGTCCCTCGTCAGCATAGTAGTTTCTCACGTCAGGTTGGTACCAATATAATGATGGCACGAAATATTTGTGTTAAGCTTGCATGGAGTCAAAACGAATAGTAGGTAGTTTATTTTAAACCACACTGAAACCATTGATTGGTTTTATTTTTTACGAACATAGCTTACGAGTCATTGCATCAATCTAGGTAATTTTTTGCTCCTAATTAATAAAACTAAATAATACAAAATGTCCTTGAAATTCAAAGTAATAAGTAATATCAATGTAAATAGTTTTGGTCTTGTCTCAAGGTTCAAAGATTTATTATTATTTATAGGTTCCCAATGATGTGCCCAAACCAGCTGGCTAAGTTGCTGCTGTGCCCTTTAACACAGGAGCATAAGGAGTTCTTTATGGAGAGGATGGCTATTGCCATGAGCTATCAGTCGGGTAAGTCTACATTGTTCTACAGTAAAACTTTTACTCAACTTGCTTGGCAATATTACGGAAATTTTGTTAAGATTCTGGATACAATACAAGCCAAAATTTTTAATTGAACATATCCTTGAATTATTCGATCCGAAGACGATGTAAATTTTTTGACAGACTGCATGTTGTGCAATATTTTCCGTCACACGCCTGTTGCATTGCTGTCATGAGTTGTAAATTGTTGAATATTATGTATCATGATACATAATATTCAATATTCACCGTGTGGCCTGCCAGTCAGACCGTATGACATACTTTACCGTATTTGCAGGTCAATACGAGCGAGTATCCGAAATACAGCAGACGGAGGCGGGCCGGATGTTGTTCACGCCCCGTCTCTACACGGAGGACATCTGGGGTTCGATTCTTGCGGTGGACCACTTCCACTCCCTGCCGTGCTACCACACGAGGACGTTCATCTTCTCCACGCGCCCGTCCATCATTGATGTTGCCAGCGAGAAGATGACGGAGTGGACGGTGGATTTGTACCCGAAGGGCGTGTGGTTCAAGAAGAGCATGATGATTATATGGACGGGGACTTATGATGTGAGTATATATTGCTCGCGATCATACCTGTGAAAGGTTGTGGAAATCGTGTAATTTTTAAAATAGCTCTGTATCGTAGGATAGGTTAGCTTAGTAGTAACTATTCAGTAATAGCGTAAGTGATTGTGATGAAATTGGGCACAGGAATGGGTTTAACCACAACGGAACATTTTTTCTACTACGGAATGTACAGTTTTTATGGTAACACACCTGCAGCTCTTTAAATTGCGAGTCCATGGGCGACGATAGTCTTTCTATCAGGTGACTCGTTTGCTCGTTTGGCCCCTTTTTTATAAAAAAAATCTTTAGCGCACTTTTGTTAAGACTGTTTCATTGTTTTCAGATTCCTGAGGTAGTGTTGCGCACGGTGCGAGTGTCCATCACGTGCAACATGGACGCCAAGTCCGACGACAATGACGACACCGACGTTAGAGTCAAGGTAAATTACGTGTATTATAAAGAAAATATGTGTGTCTCTCCATGACAAATTTTAGCAAAATAGGATCAGCGGTTTTGGCGTGTGAAGAGGTAACAGACAAACAGACAGACAGACTTTCGCATTTATAATATTAGTATGGATGGCACGGATGGCAGCCGTGTCATATATTTTTTAACGTGTGGCGTATGAGTTATGACATGACGTATGCTGCGTAAAAAAGGTTGACAGCCCCTACTTTTTTCAATTCACAGAATATTCAGAAACGAAGCCTATAGGCTTGTTTTACGTGGAAAATTAAGACAATATGTTCGGAGTAGAAACTTCTAAAGTGTAATTTGAGGTAAAGATAAGCGTCCGACCTGTGGATGCGGTACGTCACAATTGGGGGCCTACCACCACCTCTAATAAGCGACACCGTTTGACAAATGAGCAATATTACTTTATCATCAAACTAGCGATTTTAAAAAAGTTGATATTTCACAGCGGATTTAACAATGTTTTGCATTTTTTGCTTTTTTTTTAGTAAAATTATATTTGAAAAGTGAGTATGGTGATGTTATTGTAATCTTACAACAGAGTGTTCTGGAAACATAATAGTTTTACGAAAGGTCGTAGTAGGCCCCCCCCACAAGGGTCGCAAGCGTCATAAACTGTCGACGGCTGCCGTCGAATGCCGCCAACACGTGCCGTCGTCTGCCGTCGACTGCCGTTGACGCGTGCCGTTCATCTGTAAGCGCTTTAACATTGAATTGACAATAAGCCGATTAAATGACTGGTCTAGGTCTGTCAACTGCCTATAAATAAATTTCCTCGATGTACATAATATTGTCGTGTAGATCGGTATCCTGGTGTGGGGCGTGCAGAACGGCGTGGAGCACGTGTCCGCCGTGCTCGAGCGCGTGCACTGGTTCTCCAAACACAACAGGTAACATGCACATTGGTAATAGAACTAAATATCACTTGTGCGACTTAGGGCATTTCACCACTTCCTGATAAGTGCTGGATAGGCTCTCCACAAATTATTTGACATGGAGTATGGACTATCTGTCAGATAAGTTGTGGATGGCCTATCCGGCACTTATCAGGAAGTGGTGAAACAGCCCCTTAGGCAGACAAAATCTACACAGAATTATTAAAAATAATGTAACCATAACCAAACTCAGCCCAACAGGTGCCAATGCGCCGCCATCTATTATTAACTTGTATTGTGTGCTAAGACTAGAATAGAAGGACTTATAGTTAATCAATTACATTCCAGTCTAGTTTTTAAATTTTTGTCATGTACCTAGGCGAACGAAAAATTATGACTGACCCATAAAGTTATTATACCTAGGCCCTAGGGGAATAGAGCAACAATCTCGAGCTGTCAAACGAAACCGAAATTGATTTCATCTGTGTGTAAAAATATGTGTATGTATACACTTACACAAGCATGATTGAACATGATTTCTATGAGATTAAATTGTCAACGTGCGGCACGTGGCGACTGGACGTCAAAAAGAGTGGCAGCACTCTTTGTGTCATGTATCACACGTCTCTTTTTACCACGCAGTGTTACTGATAGTGACGTCTCTCTTGCACAGGCCTTGTTTCTCTATTCCGCTAGGTATATTAACTTTATGGACTGACCCGAGTGTGACAACCAACTAAAATTACGCCAATTTGCAAAACCTTTTTTTGATACTAAATAATTATTTATTACACTTTAATACAGTATTCAGATGTTATAACGTCTTATACATATACTTCATACATCTGTAAATGTTCACAGAGTATTAAACATCGATGGTGCCCTTGATTTTGACGAGCTGAATACGCCCCTGTACTCACCAGCTAACTCGAACCTGGCGCCACCTAAGTGAGTTTAATTTTCTTTTTCTCTATTTTTACTATTCTCACCGCGCGGTTGGTCGCAATTAGTTTTTAAACATTTATAATGAATTTCAGAAAATGCCCTAAATGTACGGAAGACTGCGAGCCGGCCGAGCCCAAACATCTGCTTGGGCCCAACCGTGACCACTTGCGGGTAGGTGGACAATGTTTGTTTTTATACACTACAAAATATCAAAATATCTAATTAATACTGCCCTACAATATATATCAAGTAATCACAGATATGCTTATGCATATGCCTAAGAACGAACTATTAATATAGAGTTTGTCAGTTTATCTACTCAATGGTTGTGCAAGTGGACGACCTCTGTGGCTCAATTGGTTGAGTGTGGCAGCTCAAGCCGGAGGTCGCGGGTTCGAATCCCGCCGACGGAACAAAAAAAAAGTTTTCAATGTTCCCGGGTCTGGATGTGTATTAAATATGTGTATGATATAATAAAAATCTTAAATATATGTATAGTATAAAAGTATTAAATATATTTCCTTTTTCTGGTACCTGTAACACAAGTCCTTCAGGTACTTAGCATGGGGCCAGACTGACGTGGTGTGAAGCGTCCATAGATATTATTATTATAATGTTTTAAGCGGGCGACTAACCCTAAAGTGTCGATTTTATAATTCATTTTTATAGTTTAAAGTAAGCCCCGAATTGTTTCATTTTCTAAAATAAGATACTACATTATATTTCCGAGAATTCGATCTGAGCAAAAACACGATATCTTAAAATTTTCTCGATAGAAAAAAATCACAAAGATGCATCTAATTTTCACAAATTTTTCATTTATTGCCATAACCGTGCATTGAACTAAGTTAATATTTTAACACATTGTATAAAATTCTATCATTGAGAGATCGACCTAGCGGATTTTTAAAATGTTGTATATTTATTGAGTTATTGAGAAAAAAACTAATTTGGCGATGAATCCGCGTCGTCCTTTTTCACCTGGCATATGAAAGACGGGCGTGAGTGTGAAGAGAGAAGGACGAAGTTTGATTTTTTGGGTTAGTCGCCCTCTTAAGGTTAGACTAACAAAAGCGCCAGTGAATGGATCTCGTGTCTAAAATCCTCAGAAACTGGGTATTAATCTATAAGCGACAGGTTAAGAAACAGGTTACTTATAAGGGGCAATTCAGACCGCAACGCGATGCAATAGATGCATTTCTTAATTTCTACTGATTTGACAGATTTCAATTGCGTGAGACGTCTTGCGAATCTGTCAAATCCATACAAATTTAGAAATGCATCTACGCGCCGCGTTCCAGTCTGATTTAACCCTTAGGGTTTGATTTGCCAGATTCGCTAGACGTCTCACTCAATCGAAATCTGTCAAATCCATACTTTATGCTGCGCTGCGTCTCGCCTCGTCGCGTTGCGGTCTGAATTGACTCTTGGGCATGTTTTTGCCAGTTACGTTAGCGTTTTACTTTCCTATCACTTTATTTTCAGATACAAGTGGTGATTCTGCCGCTAACGGACTACTGCCACGTGAGTCCGCACACATGACAGCAAGCGCCACTCAAATTTTGAGACCGGTGTAAGTGACGGACGTTACGTTTTACCATTTTATTGCACAGTTGTGCGAATCTATTGAATTGTTGTTGGGACGAGTATTGCCAATTTGTTTATACATAATATAAAGTAAAATATTTTCGAAAAGGATCGTGTGTACACGTGTGAAGTGAGACTTATGTCCTAAGGCCGGCCGCATACATACGTTGTCCGTATACGATTTCCGCATTCGTTTTCCGTATTCGGAAAGCCGATGCATGCAATTGATAGAAAATACAGTAAATGCCGCACACTTTCGTTTTTCTCCGTACGGAACGAATATTCCGCACGTATGATTCAAGTGCAAGCCCGGCCCGTTCGCGCGTGAAAAAAACGTTTCGTTAGTCTCACAGAATTCAGAATACGGAGAAAACTAATTCGGAAATCGAATACGGAAAACGTGTGTTTACGGCTAGCCTAAATCGTGACGGCGTCGGACTTTTTATGACCCGACCTTGATATTTCGCTCTTGAGCTTGACTCGCTTAAGAAGTTTCACTTAAAAACATTTTCGAATGTAGTATGCTCCGATTTGGATGCAATTTTGACGACTGCTCAAGTGCTCATCACAAAAGCAGATTCTACTTAAACATAATGAAGGCGCCGTTTGTTATATTTCTATGAATTGTTGCCGCATATCATTTATAACGCCATCTGTTGTTGTGTTTGTGCACTGTTATGACATTGGACGAGGTCTTATCGATCCTGTCCTATAAATAATCCTCTCTTTCCCTCGATATCCGCTACGCGAGTTTGGCGCCACTTGCACCAAAAGTGAAGTTCAAAATCACATAATATTATGAGACTAAATTCAATTTTATAGGTAAGTTTGATGCTTAGAAACATGGTATGATGTCAGATATGTAGTGAACAGCTTGAGTGCTGCAAAAACTGCCCACTCTCGAATTTTGATCTCATTACAATCATATTGAATTTAAAACTTTTATATCAACAGTTTACGAAGTTGTTAACTCAACATTGTTGACTCAACAGAATTTGAAGTCATATGCAACAGCAATTGTATAAGAATATTATTTTTATTTATCTTTATATACTTCAATTATTGTAATCATAATGGTTATCTTATTAAATTTATTAACTAAATAGTTATTAATAATAATAAAGCTTATATTTTCTTGGGATTTATTCTAGTAAGAGCATTTTGCTATTGGTGCTAGATATCGTTTATAGAGTACAAGATACATCGTAATTCGAATCCTGTTTTACTAGGAACACTTTTAAATAAACCACCTGTACGCGGTTCCGCGTTTTTAGAATGACCATACGCGGTAATTACTTATTTTAATGGGTCAAAACGCAAGTATCCAACTGACATCTTCCGCCGCGCCATCTTGCAACACTGGAACATCGGCACTACATCAATCATCAAGCGCCCATCATCTAATCTTCTATAAACGTAATAATTTATTTTATATTTTATATTCTATATTCTATACATTACATGAACACAGTCTAATCTAAGTAATTAACACAAATAACACCTGTCATTGCCATAGTATTACGAAGTCTATCGAGCACTATTAGCAGAATGGTATTGCTGCAATTAATTTAAGTTAATGAGAGCTGTTTATTTTAGTATTTTTTGTTTGTTTAACTGTCTGAAGTGAATTTGTTTTTTTTGGTGTAATTATTTTCATGTATTGTAAATTGTAAAACTAATTAATGATATTGCGAGTGCAATAATTACTGTTGTTTGCATCTAATTCGGATTATTATAAGGGCCTGTTTCACCACTTCCTGATAAAATGCCGAATAGGCTATTCACAAATTTTTGACAGATTCTCTATGATCAGATATATCAGATACTTCATATTATGTCAAGTTAAGTGGTGGATAGCCCATTCGGCACTTATCAGGATGTGGTGAAACAGGCCCTAAGTGTTGTTTAAAAAAATAAATGCGTTTAAAGTAGGTATGTTGATTTTATTTTATAGGTGTGAAATACTGTATTGGAAAACATTATTGGCATAACGCGATGTGTGTGACCTATAATAATATTTCCTGCTTTTTCTGATGAAATTAAACGGCGAAATTTTTAGAAAAAAAAATTATATTTATGCAAAACGGCATAATATCATAAATAAAGCATAAGTGATAATAGCGTTCGCAAGAAACAACTTACTTAAAATTTAAAATTATAGTTCATAAAAGAATTACATACATCTTAGAAAATACGAATTTAATCTTTTGTTTACAATAGCAAGTAAAAAAAATGCAATAACTAATTTTAAAATGAGAACATAGTTAACTTTTTTAAACATAATATTCTGAATAGCATTTAATACAGAAGACAAAAAACCTGTTTGGCCACGGCCAGACGTTCAGCCAGTTATAATGACAAAGTTACTTTGACAAGTTTAAAGGAATCTATATGATATTTATATCAATTATATAAAGATAAAATGTCAAAACGCTACACTTAAAACAAATTTTGACTGAATAAAATATAAAAACTAGATTGAGCAAATATACAAAATTAACTTAGCTTAATATGCTATTTATGTCTTTATCGTTGGAAGTTAACAATGCGTATTATAATTTTAAACAACAGGTATCTATTAAAATTTTGTAATAAAAGCATAAAACGTCTGCGTTATTATACCACATAGAACTGCAGTTAATAATTACTAAAAAGTCAAGCCAATATTATATTATTTAAAATGCTTCAAAAATATTTTTTTTATAATAATATATTTACTTTTGTTAAGAATCAAAATTTAACTGAGTAGGTTTTAAAAAATACTTTACTTTAAAAATTACGGTAACAATATCTTGGCTTAATTTCTAAGTTACAAATACATAATGCAATCAAAATTCATAACGAAATATCTTCGAGCGCCTTTTATATTTTTTATGAAGGGGCAAATAAAATGTAGATGCCACAGTAAAAGTTAAGTACAAATTTTGGAAGTACAATATAGTACCCATATTAAGTACTTTTTAATTTATAGATATTTTATAGATTCTTTTGTTCTTTAGTGAACACCCAAAACGAATACTATTTGGTATCGCTAGTCCTAAAAACTATTTTCAATGTTGATAATTTCATCTTATAAATCTCATTTAAAAAATTTTGTATATCACAGCATTCACATTTTATTTATTACGTCATGACTTAAACGATTTCGTTTTGTGGATATACACCGCGTAAAGGTTCTCTTCGAAACAGACAAATCATAATTTTGAGATAGCACACATCGTTTTGATTTACAAAAATATGTTAAAAAACTTACATTAATTTGGTCATAGTATAAGCGCTTTGGGGAAAAGTTCCATTGAAGCATAATCTTCCAGTACCTGAAATTATAAGTAACTTGTTAGTTGGACTCGAAAGCCAGCCTAAACGAGCGTAATTTGTGAGTTTGGCAGAAATTCTGTTGGACTGCCACACGAGCGTAGTTTTGAGTTGTGAGTCGCAGAATTTCAGTCGCAGAAATTTGTTGGGCTGCCAGATGAGTGCATTTTATTCAGTTGCTGTCCAACGTTTATACCAGGTGTTTGTGTCGTGCAATTGAACCATTGAAAATTTTGTGCATTTACGAAGCATAATATTTAGAAGACACAGAAGATAATGCCAGAAAAAGAAGCTGGGTAAATCCACTTAATAAGGAAATATGGACGTGTAGTTAGCAACACTGCCCTCGCTCCCCGCGAACTCAATTCGGTCGGAATAATGCGTGCGAGTCGGCAGATAACTCATTTTGCGTCGCCGTGTGAATCAAACAGGACTTTTGTATGAAACTGAATGCAGCAGAATTTCTGCCAGCAGAAATTCTATGACTCACAACTCACAAATTACGCTCGTTTGGCTTCACGACAAATCTCCATAAAATAACATTGAAACTCCGCGATAAAACATATTATAAATTTCTTCTGTAAGTTGCGTAACGCCCTTGGTCCTTAATAAATTCTGCACCACATAACATAGTTATAACTTATAACCATAAATTGACCATAGACTTTGTTACATATTAACAAAAACGGACACTTTGTTACATATTAACAAAAACGGTTTCAACCACAAATCGATCTTCGATAGGACATTTACCGTGACCAAACCGAGCAGCTACATCTTTGCCGTCAGCTGCGGACAGCACTCACCTGTCGCAGCAACTCCACAGTGGGTCGCGGCACAGTCGGCGTCAGCAACTGTCGCAGTGCGCCGCCGTCGAGACACAGCTGTTTGTTGAGCAGCAGCTCGGGCGGCGCGCTGGGCTCGAGCGGCGAGTGCGCCAACGAGTACCGCCGACAGATGTCCGCCCACGCCGTTAGGTGTTTGTCGTTCGCCTCCTCTGCTACTGCCGCTATGTCGCTCTGTGTACATAACATGGTTATTGGTTAGTAAGCTATTCAAAAATATGGTATTGGTATAATTACGGCGGCATGCTAACTAAAATATGCTAACTGCTAAATTGTATGTGACTAAAATTTTCCAGATAACTATTGCGATCAGCATTTATTGGAACATTTCATTAAATATAAGACACTTTTCATCGCCGATGGTCATGAGTCATGGTGGTATATTTTTTGACACAAATTCATATTAATAGCGGAATAAAAAAGTAGCGCATTAACTTATAGTTGAATCAAATTGTTGATGTAGCACATTATGCTCATTATAGCTATCAACAGTCGTATTGAATGTGACAACAAGATGATGTCTGAAAAACGACTACTACTATTGAAAACATTCAGGCGAACATACCTTAGCCAGTGTTGATAGAGCTGTTCCATAATAATCATGATTTATCTTAAATATATCCGACACGAGCTCCGTTAGGCTGCCCTGCGAGCTGTTAGCCTCATCCACCACATTGTACGTCTTCCACTTCGTGTCTGCTCTGGTGCCGACGACCCAGATGGCTCGGCACAGGTCTCTCACATGGACAGTGTTCATTTTAATATCTGCTGTCCAAAGCAGTTTCATTGTCTCACCTAAATGCTTGTATATGCCGCCATATAGAAGACGTGGAGCTACAAATAAAGTAAATTCTTGTAGAACCTAGCTTTTGATATTAACAACAACACATGAAAAAATTCTAATAATATAAAAAAAAAAAAAACTATAAAATAAGAACCTCCGCGGACAGAGGGGTGGCGAAGGTAATTTTTTTTGCATAAGTACATAACATTCGGAATCATTTTTTTTAAAGTACTTAGTTATAAAAACGCAAGCCGTCTTGCCTATTACCACCCCGATCGCCACGAAAATGACAACAGCCTCAGTAGAACAAATCCTGTTTTTTTATGAATTAGAATTGTATCACAAATATTAACTTACTTAGACTTCTTCGATCTGCTATTCCATACACAATAGCCGGCCTCAAGATCGTAAAGCTCAACTCAGGTTCCAGCTTCTTCAGTTCTTTTTCCACCTGGCTCTTCATTCTTCCTTCTACAGTCCACGGTTCAACAGGACAGTCTTCTTTTTGTGGCTAAAAATAAGCATGGAATAGATATACAAGGTGTTACAAAACTAAGTGATAATACTTTAGGGTGTGGATGTGTTCATTGTAGAGAGTTCACTGTAAAAGTAGCAGCGCCACAAATTTTTTTTTCACTTTTGTATGGAGAAACTCGTGACGCTGGAGCGCTTGCCCTGTAGGCTGTACAAAAGTGAAAAAAAATGCATGCGGCCCGCGGGTCTTGGTTGGGGATAGCTGTTTTCAATGTAATACATAGTTGATAATATTATGATTTATAGGCAATTATTATTGTAAACGCGCGGGAACCGGAAATTTCCGAGTTACAAACTACTTAGCTATTTGACCGAGCTTGGCTTGGTATTCAATGAACATTACATTTTCTAAAAATTATTCCTAGCTAGATTGATATATATATATATATATATATATATATATATATATATATATATATATATATACAAGAATTGCTCGTTTAAAGATATAGGATAAGTACGGGATGGTACGGTACGGGGTAACAGAGACAAAGCACGCAAAACTATTTGCTGACTATAAACCTAGGGACTGTCCGCACTGCGAATTTTAACCGCCGCGCGCGGATTTTTTTTCGCGGATAAAAATTCGCGATAAATTTATATGAATAAATTCGTGTGAATAACATCCGCGCGGTTAAAATTCGCAGTGCGGACAGTCCCTTAGAATTTTTTTATGAATACCTTATCACTGCTATACATTTGTCCACTAGATATTTCGATGAGTCTTCCAACATTGAGCTTGGCGCAGTGCTTGGCGACGTTGACGCTGAGTGTGACAATGCCCTCTGCGTACACCGCCTCCATCTGCCCCACTCTCGTCTCCCCCGCGCAGTTCACCACCAGGTCCCATGGCCCCTCGTTGGGCTCCAATGCATTGGCGCATGATGCTAAAGATTTTATAGACTTCATGATGATTTTTTTAAAAGAGATGTATGCATTTGGCATTAATTGACTATCTATAACAATCAAAGCTGAATCAACAACTCATATTCCCAATCACTTTCAGGTGTTTCAGGACCCAGTCCAAGGTGACATTCTAAGTCAGAAGTGCCAAAATTACAAATTTATAGAATTAAAAAATCCACAAGTAGCTGAGAAACAATGTATTAGTGCTAAATATTTATTTATCTATTCGGAAACATGATTGGGTATGAAGCTACAGCCTGACATCCAAAGAGGTGCTAGCCCCTGCCTCAGGCTAACTATTAAAAGTCCTGTACCTTCATTATTATAAATTCTCTACACATGTCACATACAATAATCTTGCTACACAAGTATTAAAATATGATATAACAGGATAAGCCTACATTTGAAACTTACACAATCTACAATATAAGTAGATTTGACTATATATATATATATATAATACTAGATGTCCCGCGCGGCTTCGCCCGCGTAAATTAGAAATTTTACAGAATCCGTAGCTACATTTTCCCATAAAAAATATTTCCCCCGTTTTTCCCACATTTTCCTGAGTTTCTTCTGTCGTATTAGTCTTAGAGTAATAATATAATATAACCTTCTCGATAAATGATGAGTCTTACTCTATAAATGATCTATCTAACACTGAGATAAGTTTTTAAATCGGACCTGTAGTTTCTGAGATTGACGCGTTCAAGCAAACACACTCTTCAGGTTTATAATATTAGGTAGATAAAGATTTTTTTAAATTATCGCTTGACAAACTCGAGTCTCGATCTAAAAGACTATGAAATGGTATAATATGGTAGTGATGATGATGATGATGATGAAGAATGTAATTTGCATAGTAGCATATGCTTTCTGTTCTTAAAACAACGCCGAAACTCCCAAACTTGTATCTATAAAGAATCAGGAATTCTCTCAGCACCTTCCGAACCACGGTATACCAGGTATATCTCGGTGCAAAATCTTACTTGTTGGTAGCATATGCTTAGAATACTTCTCACGAAACCGAAGTCACCATATGTTTCCCTATAAGTTTTGAGGAGTTCCCTCGATTACTTATGGATCCTTCATCAGATCACCACTTTTCTGAATAAAATACCAAATTGGGATGATAGCCTATATACCAAAAGAAAAATTTTGAAAATCGGTTAACAAACGGCGGAGTAATCGTTGAATATAAGAAAACGAACATAACACCTCCCCCATTTTGAAAGTCGGTTAAAATTGTAGCCTATGTGTTATTTATTTAATATTTTAATCAGCACATGAATTAAATAACAAAATTTTTTTCAAATTAATCGTAGCACCATCTGTCAGGACAAACTTAAATTGAAATAGAATAATATTGAATGCGATGATAGCGCCGTCCGCCGGATCTAATGTAAAACATTCCAAAATCAACAACTCCTTATAAATAAGAAATTAATTGAAAAACATTTTCCAGTAGACCAAACTGTAAATCTAAACCATTCTCGAATCTCCACGAACACACACAAAAAATTTCATCAAAATTGGTCCAGTCGTTTAGGAGGAGTTCAGTCACATACACACGCACACAAGAAATATATATATTAAGATATATTTTTTAAACATATTAGGGTTACTTTTCATTCATTTCATTTTAAATATTGTAATAATGCTATTAAACAAAGGGTAATAAATACAAATGTCCTGATCATTACTGTTTGTATTACTCAGTGTATGTATTCAATTTAAATTTTTATTTAAATAACTTCCATTGACATAATCATGCATTCATATCTTGCTCAAATGACAATGGGTTTACCAATAAATTATCATGGCTTATATTGCATTGTCTAAAAAACACAAGTTTATTTGATATTAAGACAAATCAAGACCATTAATACCAATAAGTAATATTTAAAATAATCTTAAATTTTTCAATAAATAAAATAAGTAATATACAAAGATGTATATGCATATTCCCTAAGGGGTCTTGTCCATTTATAATATAAATAAAATAAAAACATTGAAGCAGACATCATTATTATCTTCAGTTTATATGTTCAGCACAGTAGTCTGGAGTGAGTCACAAACTGATATGTTATCAACCATGTCAACAATGTTATGCTCAGAGGAAACAATATGTTACAAAGTGCATATTGGGACTTGGGAGGATAAAATATTGTCCTTTAAAGTTTTTTTTTAATTAATAGGCAGAATAGGATCAATTTTTACAAAGAAAACAAATAACATAAGTGTTAAAATAATATAAAAGTATTGCCTATTTTCATAGGCATTTATTTGTTGAAGTTTTTACATTACAATTTTATTGTAAATTGCGATTGAGAATTGAATGAGAGTACTTAAATATTTTATGGTAAAAACTTTGTACATTAATTTTTTCTTTTAATATTACACAAATAATTTGTTTTGAATATTTAAAAGGTATTAATTGATACTGTATGTAACAAAATCTGTTGCTCTTGCAGTCTGGTGGGGATAAAGTAACATAGTGCAATATTAATTAAGTATAACTTATCTTCTATGACTTAATAGACAGAAAATATGTATTTTTTCAACTTACTTGGATTAATAAGATTGGCACTTTTGTATTCAACGCGGGGGTCCTCAAAAATCTTCGTATGTGTTGGATTGAGAAAGGCCAGCTGTGGTGGTGTTTTATCCACCGCACGTAAATAGCTCACCAAGTCATTGCTTATTAAATATTCAACGAGGTTGCGTCCGATAAAACCGCACCCTGAAACAGGCCTTGCGATCAGAGAATTGAAAAAACATAAGTCACAGGATGACTAACACTTTCCAAAACCGTTAAGAGATTTTAAAAAGTTTCATAAAAGGACATTACATTTTTGGACTTTATATCCGAAAGTAAACACGCCGGTTTATTTCAGAAAATATTTACATAAATATTTACCTCCTAATACGACTACTCGAAGTTTTGAATTATCGCCGGCAGAATCAGACATATCGACACGGTATGGTACGGTTCCAGAAACAGAATGACAGTTTGACAATTGACAGCGTTGACAAATGACATTATGAAACGATGACAGATAAATGACAACTAACTTTTTTAAATTGTATATTAATACTGCACAAAAAACTTAATCTAAACTGCTTTTAAACTTTCTAGTGAATACTGAATAGTGATGCAGCGAGACAAAACTAAAACTTACAAATTACAAGTTAAGAAGTGTACGAACTACGATGTAAGGAATGAATGATAACCACAAGACAGGATCGAAGCATTTTATTTTAACGCATAAATTATTTGTATTATAATAGTTTCTTGATGCGGCGTATACCACTCAATTTTAATCTTATATCTTTAAACGAACAAATTCTTGTATATATGTATATACATAAATGGAATCTCGGAATCGGCTCCAACGATTTTCATGAAATTTAGTACATAGAGGGTTTCGGGGGCGGGGGCTAGGAATCATTTTCAGAAAATGTCTTTTTATTTGTGTTTTATCGATAATCGATAAACTGAAAAAAAAATGACTCTTCCTGACATCTATTGGCGAATAATAATACTATTTTGTTAGCAACTAATTATTTTAACGACCAGCAGATGGCGTTATTAAGTAACACGAAGTCAATGAGTGTTTGCTATACCGAGCAAAGCTCGGTCATCCAGGTACTAATAAATTTAACCATTACCTTACCTACATACCTTCAATTTTGAATTTCGAAGAGTTGATACCTAATATCTATTCTAGGTACAAAGTTGAAGACTGATATAGCTTTTGAAATTCGGGAAAATTCATTAAAATTTTTCTACGTGACGCCGGTACTCAAATGATACTGGCATTAAAAATTTGTCATCCTTTTTTATAACACCTAAACTCTAAAAAATATTTTTGTAGTGTCAGTCACATTAAAGAGTTGATCACGCCCAAAAGTAACTTTTTGTTTGTTAGTTTTGGTGATAGATGGCGAAAATAGCTATAGAAAGCAGAGAGAGAGAAGCAGAAAGCTAATTTATTATTTTAAGTACCTGCCAGACCACCTCAAAGTCAAATATAATCCAAAATTGAGCGATGTCTGGAAATGGGTATTGGTAGTGGGTTATTGAACGTAAGGTAGACCTACAGAACTGGAAACCTTCTAAAGTAATAGCGACCGAAACTTCATAGTGTCTGGTCGTTCTTACCTCTATAGGGCTCTATTTGACGACCTCTGTGGCTCAGTGATGAGTGCGTTGGTAGCTCAAGCCGAGGGTCGCGGGTTCGAATCCCGCCGACGGAACATAAAGTTTTCAATGTTCCCGGGTCTGGATGTGTATTAAATGTGTGTATGATATAATAAAAATCTTAAATATATGTATAGTATAAAAGTATTAAATATATTTCCGTTGTCTGGTACCTGTAACACAAGTCCTTTAGGTACTTAGCACGGGGCCAGACTGACGTGGTGTGAAGCGTCCATAGATTATTATTATTATTATAGGGCTCATATAATGGAAAATTTTTAGCTTAAAAAAATGACGAAAGTCTGCCTATCGCTGCCTGATATTATGTTAATAGTTTTTGAGAAGATTTCGTGTTGAGTTATTTATTGACAAATTATTAGTGATCTCGTTTTTGTGATGTTTAAGTTCAAAAAAAGCATTTTAATGAATTAACTAATTACAGATTTGCTTTTATATAATTTTAGAGTTCATATTGTACGTGCTGAGATACATAAATTTTAAGGTGTCATGTAAAACTACTGACTTTTGACTTTTGACCTGCACAAAGTGAGTGTAGTGTCGGTCACGTTTTGGGCTGTAGTGTTGGTCACAATTACTTTTGCTAATAAATATTTTTTTAAATAACTTACAGGTTTTAGGTAACCATTTTATAATAGTATGTTTCATGCACTTTCGATAAAAATACAAAGTAGAGTTATTTAGCACACAGAGGGGAAGATTATTGGTGTTTACAAACTCTCTCGGAAACGACTTCCTTTTGCATGTAGTGTCGGTCACAGCGACCACATAACCCAATAGACGCCTAATGTTTTGATTTCTCTTAACAAATTATTGTGTCAATGTGCTGAGGTAAGCGACGCGGGGGGAGACAGAAGAAATGCATTACGATTGGCCAATTCAAATTCACGGCATGTCATAAATCAGAACTAGTGATGGGAAGTACGAGAAGCGCTTGTCGAAAGAAATAAAAAAAAACCAGTACAATGTACATATTTATTTTTTATTTTAAAGTATAGAATGAAGAAAAGACTTATAATCTCTCGGCTGTCAAGCGCCCAAAATCGGCGTCTTAATACGACCTAATATAATTTATAAATAAACAATATAATCCAGCTTATATTGTTTCTCTCCTTGTTACACTTCTTACAACGTAAACAATAAAACAGAGATGCAAATAAAAGCTGCCAACCTTTGTTTAGCATAAAAAAGGTTATTAATTGTGGCAAGCTCCTTAAGATATACAAAAACGTCTTCAGATTATATTAAAAAAGAACGTATACTTATTACTTACCTATATTTAAAAACATACTTTTTTTTACAAATTATATATAGGTACTTTTTTAAACTTTCAAAGGGCAAAAATTATGTGATATTATATGATTTTTGCGAAACTTTTATCGTTTACGCAGCACAATAGGAAAAATCACCCGATTTTGAAACATTCTTCATTGGTGCTCCGCTCCTATTGGTCTTAGCGTGAATATATTATACAGGCTACATAGGATATGTAATAAAGCCTTCCTTGATTAATACTGAAAAAAAAAATTTTATCGGTCCAGTAGTTTCTGAGATCAGTGCGTTAAAACAACAAACAAACACTTCAGCTTTATATTTATTATTAGTATAGATTATTTGACTTGCTGATTCCGCCACATGATTTCTAAGTCACAATGAAATTGGTGGAAATTTATTTCTAAAAATAGTTGTTCGCCAATAAAACTGCTTGAAGTTTTAGTGACTAAAAATCTTTACTTTCTTTACGCTTTCAAGATAAGATTTCATGATTACTCCGCAACGCCGACAAAAAACTACGCTTTGTGATGGGTAGATAGTATGTACAATGTGTGCAATGTACACGGGCGCCATCCTCTAGGGGTGCCAAATCGCCATCTTTAGGGGCGCCAAAACCAAGAACCGAAAAAATTTGCCTAAGGGGCGCCTAAATCCTTTTTTGCACACAGGCGCCAGAAGCCCTTACGGGGGCCCTGGTAGTAGATGGATGGTTTATCCATATTTCTCTTACTAAATTTGGCAAAAACAGTGTTGGTACTGCAGAGCTCAGTAATCGTCGACAAGTTTTATTGCTATAAATTATAATCATTAATCAGTTGTTTAACAACAGTCCAACTTAAAATGACTTGAGCATATCACGCTTTGTTTTGATTTTCGATAAAAAAAATATTATACTTCTGAAAGATAGTTGGTATCACATCACTAGTGACGCGTGACGATAACGGAGGAAAGAATAAGCATTACTAATATGACTTATGTCAAATGCTTTCGTCATGGATTCAGACCAGTGTAATTTGAGCTCCGAATAAATTGATTCCGAATAAATTGATTCTTGACAGTAAAAAAAATATTTTGTATGAAACGCACGAGATGACACGGGTCACGGATGTGGTCTTACACATTGTCTGAAAGTATTCGCCTTGCATTAGGCGTCTAGAGGCTATGTGGTCGCTGGTCGGTCACGTTTATGTTTGACTAAATAAATGCTATTTGAAAACAACAGTGTAAACCATTTTTCCTGTATAAGTTAACTTGTTTAATCTGCTACAAAGCCATCTTAAAATTGATACTAGCAACATGATAGTAACCATAATATATGACAAAATAAAACGCAAGTCGTATCAAATGTAGAGTCAGTCACATATGGAATTGCCCTGTCCATTACCTAGGCCAATGTTTCGATTTGAATTTCTACAGCTCAATAAGGCACTTTTAGGCATTTAGGCATTTTTAAAATTCCGATTGACGTCCGATTCCGATAGCAGACTAAAGAACAGACTTTCGAAAGACGAGCATTGCTCGTCGTTTGGGAACGCGAAATGGCACGCGAAGTACATACACATGCGGCATTGATCTATGTCTGTCGTTGGATTAGTATAATAATTTAAAATGAAAGCATAGAAATTAAGAATAATTTATTACTTAATTACCTATACACTAATATAAATAGTAATTTACTTGTATTGTACTGTACTGTACTAGTATCTTGATCATACTTTGTTACCTATTTGTTGCTATTTTTCAAATTGTTATCTGACGGTAGTAGAAAAGCAGCCCCCAATCCACCTGTAACAACGTAAGTGTGCTTAACTTCGAAATTATTAATAATAAAGTGTCTATTAAATATATTATTGCATAAGATCTAGTCAGATCCGTCAGATCGCATCATGGACAATCCGTCCATTGATCGCTATTTTTCTCTTTCATTCGTAGACGAAAACATCAGTGTCTCGTTTCTACTTTTGTATGCGTGCTTATGTTCTAGCTAATGTGCCCATGTGAAAGAGACTAGCAGCCACAGCCCACAGGTCAAACGATGAATTAATTTTTGTCCAGTGTCCTGTAACCGGACAGTATACGTACAAACTAAAAGACTGACGTATCCAATAAGCATGGGAGTGCAGTTGTCAGCGAGGAGAGTTCCTATGACCTGGACGCTCAGAAATCCAAACCCTCGAGCCACCACTACCGACAAACACGTCGCCATGCCTCTGAAATCACAATATTTTTATGTTGATAAAATATTATGTTAACTTATGGTATACTTGAAATGTTAAGCTAAGTAGACACAGTGTTGGAAATCTTACGTTTCACACTACTGGATTGTAGTGTGAAAGGGACCTTATTTACGCGACTGATAATATTAAATAAGCTAAGCTAATGCATTAATTTTTCCTGACTGCACAGTATAACTACACTGTTTACACGTCTCAACTCTCAAATGGTCAGTGGCGTAACTATACCATCTGGGGCCCTATCAGTAAAAATCGTCTCGTTAATAAAAAAACCGATGTATACAAAAATTCTAACTTCACGTCTTTGGGTTGGGGGCCCGTGGCATTTTGCCAGCCCTGCCATTATGTATTTTATAGTTATGCCATGACTGCAAACGGTATAAAATAAAAAAAAATCATATTTAGCCTTAGTTTAAACTTAGATATTGTAGATAGTAAAGCAATAGATTTACCTCAAATGAGTAGGGTTATTTTCGATCAAATATGTGTTTGCATTGCCGAGATTTAAAGATATGTATAGAAAGCCAAAGAATAGCGCAATACTCAGAAGTGGGATGCGCACGAACAAAAGAATTACTCCACACACGGCAGCTATTGCGAAGATCAAGATAGTTGTTCTCTTCTTGCCAAGAGGATCAACAACGAACGTCAGAAGTACGTTCAGAATGCCAGAGAATCCAGAGTAGAATATCACAGCGTACAAAGTTAGATGCTTCACAGCTGTGTCGCAGTCTTCGATTGGCTGAAAAAAATAAATAAATCAGGCTTAAGAGGAGCTTAGGACTTGAATAGGACGCTGGGACGCACATGCTTTATGATGTTGCATATTGTATGTAATCTGTCTGTATTTCAGAATGGAGCCCGGCAGATTTATTACTATAATTTTTTTCCTCTTATACTCATTCGTATTCTTCTGTATTCAGGCCTACTAAAGTTTCACTAGGTCCCATCAGTCATCACAAAAGTCAAGGCTAGCTATTTCAACACAAAGCTTCCTTTTATTTTAGCTCTATACTAAATAAAATTAAAAAAAATTTAACATCTCTATCTAAGGAAAGAAAATATGTGTTTTAGAAAGTTTACAGCTACAATTTACTTACCGTGCCGTTTCTGGAGGAGGCAGCCGTGCTGGCTACTTCACAGAATGTTTTGCCCGAGCTGTCCTCGTTGGTAAAGTATGCATTTGTCATGGTTGGTACCCACATTGTAAAACCAGTTGATCTACAATAACGATATTAAGGGCCTGTTTCACCACTTCCTGATAAAGTGCCGGATACTTTATTTGTCAAGTTAAGAGGTGAATAGCCTGTCCGGCACTTATCAGGAAGTGGTGAAACAGGCCCTTAATCCTACTTCCTACTTTCCTATCCTACTTCCTCCTACTAATATTATAAAGGCGAAAGTTTGTTTGGATCCTTTCTGGATAAATGGGCTATCTAACACTGAAAGAATTTTTCAAATCGGACCAGTAGTTCCTGAGATTAGCGCGTTCAAATAAGCCATTTCAAATAATTTCTCCCGTTTTTTCCACACTTTCCTCTATTTCTTCGCTTCTATTAGTCTTAGCGCGATAAAATATAGCCTATAGCCTTCCTCGATAAATAGGCTATCTAACACTGAAATAATTTTTCAAATCGGACCAGTAGTTCCTGAGATTAGCGCGTTCAAACAAACAAACAAACAAACTCTTCCTAATTATAATATTATAGTATAGATTTTTGTGCAGGTAATTACTATTTTAAGCTGAAAAATAACTCAAACATGTTAAATATTTTCGTATGAGAAAATGATTTTAGTATTACGTATGTATGAGAATTTCGATGGCACCCGGCCTCTAAAGTATCTCCTGCGACTCCATATCACTTTTAAGTTGTACAAATAAAGTATTTTCTATTTTATTATTTCTATTCCATTCCATTCCATTCCATTCCATTCCATTCCATTCCATTCCATTACATTACATTCCATTCCATTCCATTACATTACATTACATTACATTACATTACATTACATTACATTACATTACATTACATTCCATTCCATTCCATTACATTACATTACATTACATTACATTACATTACATTACATTACATTACATTACATTACATTACATTACATTACATTACATTACATTACATTACATTACATTACATTACATTACATTACATTACATTACATTACATTACATTACATTACATTACATTACATTACATTACATTACATTACATTACATTACATTACATTACATTACATTACATTACATTACATTACATTACATTACATTACATTACATTACATTACATTACATTACATTACATTACATTACATTACATTACATTACATTACATTACATTACATTACATTACATTACATTACATTACATTACATTACATTACATTACATTACATTACATTACATTACATTACATTACATTACATTACATTACATTACATTACATTACATTACATTACATTACATTACATTACATTACATTACATTACATTACATTACATTACATTACATTACATTACATTACATTACATTACATTACATTACATTACATTACATTACATTACATTACATTACATTACATTACATTACATTACATTACATTACATTACATTACATTACATTACATTACATTACATTACATTACATTACATTACATTACATTACATTACATTACATTACATTACATTACATTACATTACATTACATTACATTACATTACATTACATTACATTACATTACATTACATTACATTACATTACATTACATTACATTACATTACATTACATTCCATTCCATTCCATTCCATTCCATTCCATTCCATTCTATTCTATTCTATCACACTATCCATAATCAGCTGTCTATTCATAATGCAGACAAAAAAGTAAGTGATAATATTTTCGTTTATTATATTGTCATACTATAAAGATGATGCTTACATATTACTTACATCATAAATGAGCACAGTAACATGAAATAAACCAAAAGATTATTTCGTAGCAACGGTCTTTTGAACAGTGGCGCTGTTTGGTCCCATATTTTGATCAACAAGTTTTTATCCGACGGTTTTGTATTGTCTTCCAGAAAAACTGATGACACCTAAAATAAATAGTGTGATAAAGTAAAACTAACGAACACGCCAGTGCGAAGACTTATTGGTTTCATTCTTACCGGAAAACTCTCTTTAGGTGAGCCTGTATTGCATTTGTATATGGTTTTCAGTACGTTCATAGCGTTTTCGTCATGACCTTTGCTTAGGAGGAATTTCGGGCTCTCCTTGAGGAATATTAGAGCCAGAATCCCAATGATTCCTGGAGCACACGTGATAACCATGAGCAGCCTCCACGGGCTGAAAGTCAACGAGAGCCAAGAGATGTACGCCTTGAAGGACATGTCCAGAACTGGTAGGGCTACCACTGCAAAGAAATGCAATTTGAGATGAACTTTGTTAATTTTGTGAGCAATTATAATGTTACTTGGTGTAAATTACTTCCAATCACCACCACCATCGAATCACCGCCGTGCGTCACTCTAGAAGAATATTACACTTCTGTTTATTATAATTTATAATGTACACGGTCACGCTGCTGTCTAGACATGGGCACAAAAACAATTATTTATCAAGATGCAAAAGTACCAAAGTCTTAACGCGAAGTTGAGGAGAAAAAACAAAGTGCATGACTGAAAGCGACAAGCAGCCATAGGCCCAGTGCTGAATTTATATTATATCTTTAAACGAGCAATTCTTGTATGTATATTATATATACAAGAATTGCTCTGGTACTATTATTTATGAGAGTAGGCCTCAAGTAGCATTGTAGTAAGAGAAGCAATCTGTAGGGCCTCTATGGGCGCTGCCGCCGCTAGGCCGTTGCTTATTTAACCACCTATTTATAAATCCTTTGCTGGATAGGCCTTTGTCAAAGTTTCGGTAGTTCCAGACTTCAGTCAATAACAACTTACAGCACAGGACGAACTGAACTAACAGAGTAGCACTGGCCATGAGGAACACGAACTTGCTCCTGTACTTGTCCGGCGCACTCTCAGCTAGAAGTACGAAACCGGCTGCGTTCGCTGATGATGTGCTGAAATTATATTCACTGAAGGTTAATCAACTTATTTACATAGGTAGTAAGGTTGTAGTTTCAAATAATTAGTCGGGCCATTACTGGTAAAGGCCTATAAAACATCGAAGGTAAAGGGACCTTCCTAAATAAGCAGTCGAATAGTCTAATATGAGAACATGGATAGCGAATATCCCACCAAAGTTTGGGAAGACGGGTTTTTTTTACTATAATATCTACCGTGCGGTGACTTCATCAAAATGTCGTCGTTCGTGATAATAATATCAATTAACACATGGGTGGGTGAAGACTCGAACTAAGTGATAATACTTTAGAGTGTATATGTGCCCTTTACCTACTAGCAAATATTTTTTTGTGATTTGTATGAGCAAGTTTCCTATACAAAAGTTTAAAAAAAAGTTTCAGCGCTGCTTACACTTTCACAAATCAGTGTGACCTATATAGGGGGCCCATACACACCCTAAAGTATTGTCACTTAGTTTTGTTACACCCTGTACATACAAACACGCTGAGAACAGCTTGAGACAGGCCAGAGCGATGTAAGTGGGTGCGAGGCTGGCGGCGAGGTTGAGCAGCATCCCCACAGGCATCGCCAGCAGCAGCGACGCCCGCCGACCCAGCGTGTCCGCGCTGAACCCCCAGATGTACGACGAGAACATCACCCCTGAAACATGCGGTTATGTGGTAACTGATGATTGAATAGGTCTGCCCTAGTGGCTTCTTGGAATTTACAAATACATTATTTTTAAACAAAAAATTTAAACCAACTTCGATAGTAAACTGCCTCTAAAAAGTATGAAATAATAATTCTTACTCTATTTAAGTGCCCTGTATAGGATTGGCCTAAGCCTCAACTATATCTTTACTCAATCTTTATCACTTTGAAGTCGGTACCAGCTGTCGATGTCAAAAATCGCAGAAATTTTAGGAGCTCGTACCGACTTGGAATTAGGTTAAAATTTTTTGTTTAAAAATAATAATTCTTTTCTTTTTAGCTATCTCCATTAAGCATATTATTACGTAGTCACAGGTGGATTGTATTTTATATATTACTAGCTGCCCCGCAAACGTTGTTTTGCCATAAAATGATTTTCCCTGTTTTCCTGCTTTTTTCTCAAAGTTTTTTCAGATTTTTTTTCTATAGACCTCACGGAGCCAAAACAACGCCGAACCCCCCGAACTTGTATCTATAAGGATTCAAGAGATCTGTACAGCACCTTTGGAACCAGGGTATATACCTGTGCAAAATGTTACTTTTTGGAAGCGTATGCTTATAATCCTTCCTTCGATCACTAATATAAAAGATACACAGTCCGCGGCAAAAAACGACCTCACTAAAAGAGTACCAAACGCAACATTCTGGTGGACTTTCGATTTAGTCTACGAATAATAAAAACTAGATTTAGTAGTGCTTGAACGCTCCGCTGGGAAACATGTCCCAGTGCTCGTTCAACAATTGTAAAAATCATACGTTTAAAACGTAAAAAAAGGATGGAATTTCATATTTCCGGTAAGTATTAATTTTATCATAATATATTTCATACACTTGTATTGTAAATATTGGTATTTCGTTAAAAAATCAACAAAAAACAGTTTTAAAATTAAGTTGTAAATAAATCAACACGAGGTATAAACCATCTCAATTGCGAATACTCATACTAAAGGTACTTATCGTAGTTTATCATGCCCACTTGAAATGTTCGGGTTATACACTGTGTTTCTGTACCATTTGGTGGAGTCGCTATTAATTATTATTTATTTTATTGAGAGAATTTTTTTTTAGGTTTCCTCGAGATCCAGTTAGATGTGGAGATTGGATATCAGTTATAGCACGGCAAAGATGCCAAGAATTTTTCAAGCCGATTTTAGCGAGCGTTGTATATTCTAAGCATTTATATTCAATGTATACACGTATATTTTAGTTAATTATAAAATTAAACATATTAGAACAACATAATATTACAAATAAAAATAATTACTCCACATTTTATACATTAAACTTCGGAAAAATTAAAAAATGGGCTATTAAAATTATTACAATCAACAAAAAAATGTTGAACAGTTCGACTCCACTCATACTTCACTTCGCCATTGTAATAATTTAAACTTTAAGACATATACGCGGATGGTTGAATTTAGTTTAAAGCGTGCGTCGTTCGTAAAAAAATATTGCTTTGTAAACAAACACACATGTACATTGTTTTATAAAAAGATCTTTAATAACTATGATTAAGGTTGATTTTAGATAAATGTATACTTTTTTAAACTCTATTACTCGGCGACAGATTTTCGAGAGGTTTTGTATGAGACTGTGTATCTTGTATATTAGTCATCGAAGAATTCTTCAGAAAAAGCTAAAATCACTAGATGTTTCCATATAAATTTCAAGGAGTCCTCTCGATTCCTCATGGATTGCATCATCAGATCACCACTTTGGTGACCATGGTACCAAATCACGACAGTATCCTATACAACAACAAAAGAATTTTGAAAATCGGTCCACAAACGGCGGAGATATCTGCGAACAAACATAAAAAAAAGAACATATATACGATCGAATTGAGTAACCTTCTCGGTTCTCCTATTTGGAAGCCGGTTAAAAATACAAATATCTTTATTTCAGACTGCTATGGTCCATTAGTATTACAAACTTAAAAATGTAGGGTTAGTTAAATATCGAAAAACTAAACTTAAAATAAATATATTTAAAATTAAATCTAAATCTTGCACCCAATCTGAACTAAGAGCGGATGTATCCTGCTTGTGCAAACATCTCAGACGCACTAAAAAATCGAGGAAGTTTCAGCATCATCCTGAAGATATTGTTATATTGGATGCGAAGGGTGTTTAGAGATGCTTTGGTATAGCTGATCCACAGGCCGCCCGTGCGCCGAACGCTTTAAAGAGTGTGATCCGTATATCAATATCAGTCGTCGGTAAGTTAATGGCCGAGATATTTAAAATGGAATACTCTGTTCAGCTCAGAAAATTTGATAAAACAAAATATGATTAACATTTGGTTTGTAAGAAGGTTTGTAATTATACTAGCCTCTTTAACAGACGTTTTGTAGTACTAACACCTAACTACTAGATAAAAGCCGAGCTTTGTGAGGGCTCGCGTAGTCACACCTTGACTGACTGATGATAACATATCTACATATAAATAATTAGCGTGACAGTTTTTCCATATAGTGTCCCTCATAATGTTTAGAATATACTATGGCAGCTCGCTTCTAAAAAACTCTTAACATCCCCCTACATCGACATCTTACTAAAGGGCGGTTTATACTTTTACAGTGACTATAAAGCCGCACAAATTTGGCCAAACGGCGCAAATCGACCGTCTAAATGGCAAGAAATTGCCATTTTTTAACCCCCCTTTACGCTACCAACTACACAACAATCTACATGTAATATGAGATAAGTTAACATAATTTAATACTGGGCTGACCCTCACTAGTAATCATAATATTTCAGTTCTATAGTTTATGAAACAAGTTGCAGTTAAACATTTTTCACTCTTACAACCTGTAACAGCTGGTTACAGCGAATAAAGATTTAACATTTCTAGAGACTGCTAATGTTAAATAGAGCGCGTAAGCTTTAGAGGGTCCTACGTATTTGTTTGAAAAATAAAACAGGGACCCCTGACCCAAATGGGAGATAGTGCGTGGCTGCCATAAATAGGCTAAAGATTATATTTTAATACTTAGAAAAGTAGAATCAATTCGAGCTTTTTCGAAATAGAATTAAGTAATTAAGATTTATAGAGTCCTCATCGGCCTAGGCTATGTCTTCAACTTCGACTGAAAAGTGAGGTGGTAATGAATTAATCGACTTCTATGTAAATCTATTTAAATACAAACAAATAACAATACGTACTTAAAATGGTAGATCAACGTCATTTTGTGTAGTTGACACAAAATGATAAAATATTTGATCGGTTTTTAACTTTAGTTTAAAATAAACTATCTTAAAAGACGTATATTATGTACTACTATGTGCCACTGAAAAAAATATTAAAATCGATTCAGCAGTTTTGATTATTCATTATAGCGACCCGCTCCGGCTTCGCACGGGTATCCATACTAATATTATAAATGCGAAAGTGTGTTTGTCTGTCCGTCTGTCTGTCCGTCTGTTTGTCCGTCTGTCTGTCTATCTGTCTGTCTGTTACCTCTACACGCGCGAACCGCTGAACCGATTTTGCTGAAATTTGGCATGGAGATACTTTGAGTCCCGAGAAAGGACATATGATAGTTTTTATCCCGGAAAAATGTACGGTTCCCGCGCTATAAACGAATTTTGGAGGAGCGGAGTTGCGGGCGTCATCTAGTAAAATATAAATAGCCACTGTTAAATGGTTAAAATCGATTCAGCAATCAGCAGTTTTGATTTATATTCATTACTAGCTGTTGCCCGCGACTTCGTCCGCGTGGACTTCAGTTTATAGCGCGCGATGTCAACAAAATTGGTGTCAAAAGCTTTTATAAAAAAACCCTGGTACCCCTTAAATCAATACAGCTGTGCAGTGTGCACACAATAAGTATTTCATTTTTTTATATTAAACTTTATATTTTATGCCAAATTTTAAAGCTTATTTAGCCCCCCAATTACACAACTTTACCCATAAACTATTTATCATTGATAGGTTTAAGATTACGTCACTGCACAGATAAAGTACTGAGTTATTTAATACCGTAGAATAGATATAACAATCGAAAAAAATCGAAAATTATATGTAAGATGATACCACCTCTTATAGAAAGACTTGAGCAAGCGTCAGCGCGATGTAGAAGAAGCACGGCGCCATCTATTATGAATTTTTGGAACTAACTAAATTTGGACAAATTTACGCATTTTTACCCCCTTACAACCCTTTTTTCCAGTAAAATAGTAGTCTATGTCCTTTCTCAGGATAGCGGTCGCCCGCGCCCGCTGCAAAAAGCATACCCAGGAAAGACTCGGTCAGCAAAATGATTGCCAGGTGACAGGTCAATTTTTCTTTTATGAAATAAGGGGGCAAACGAGCAAACGGGTCACCTGATGGGAAGCAACTTCCGTCGCCCATGGACACTCGCAGCATCAGAAGAGCTGCAGGTGCGTTGCCAGCCTTTTAAGAGGGAATAGGGTAATAGGGGAGGGTAGGGATGGGACGGGAAGGGAATAGGGGAGGATAGGGAAGGGAAAAGGGTAGGGGATTGGGACACAGCGCAAGCGCTGTTTCACGCCGGTTTTCTGTGAGAACGTGGTATTTCTCCGGTCGAGCCGGCCCATTCGTGCCGAAGCATGGCTCTCCCACGTATAAATTCACAGACTCCAACACTAACATAGACGACGCAGTCATTATTAAGCGCAGGTAGCACACTGCACAGATTGTCTTCCTCCCGCACGCGCACCCTCGCACAGTGGAAAATTTGGGTCCGTATCGGATCAAAAATCTGTAACTTCAAGGTTTTTCATCGTATTGTATCGAGATTTGGCACATGTATACAGTGATATACAAAGATTTAAAAAATAATCAATTTTTGTAATTTTATTTCAATGTATACATATTTATTTTAGGTTAAAAAAAAAGAAAAGAGAAAAAGTAATACGAGTAGTTATGAGTAAAATTAAGAAAACTTAAACAATTACTTATCACACAAGCATAATAAAATCGTATAGTATAATAATCGTATAGTAGCTATCTATACCTCACACCAAACTAATTGATCTCAGATTAGACAAATCTTATAATATTATTGCTTTTATATAACTAGGTTTGAGTTACTTATAATGTTGTATCTAATTGTTATTATCCTCACTATTCCTAACTAAAATTACTTCCGGTGTAAATGTAGGATCACCTTCACACTTTTCCCTATAACTTCTAGGACCGCAAACTTCCGCAGTTGATTTCTTTAATTTTTCATTTAAGAATAGTTAGGCTATCAAATAACACATAAAGTTGCGCTTGGGGAGACGTGGGTAAATGTGAAAACCTTCGACGAAAAAAAATAAAAGTGAAAAATAGGGTATGTCAATTTTTAAGTACTTACTCAAAAATAAAAAGCATATTAAAAAAGTTAATAGCTCATTATTAGGGACATAAAATATCCTTTTTAAAAATGTATAAAACCGCATGCATGTGCCAAATACTTTTTTCACAATATTCATTTGAATTATGTGTATGCAAACATTTGAATGAGCCATCCGCTACTTCAACTAACAACCTATGATAAAAAAATATTTGTGCAGTTTTAGTAGAAAAAAATGTCGGATATTAGGTTATTAGAGTATCGAATGCAATAAATATTTCGTTTAAATTGTGATATTTTTAAAACCATTTATGATATGCTCTAGTTCTACCATTTTCCATAGTGCCTCCCCTTGGTGACGCTCACTATCGTAATATTTTAATTTCGCCATAACTTCTAAACCGAACGTCCAATTTTAATCATTCAAAGACCAAAATATATTATCTATACAAAATGTGCTTAGTGATGAAATAATTTATTTTGATAAGGATTATTAGCATGATTAAAATAAATGCGTTTAAACGTAGTCCAAAAAAAAAAATCAAGATTTTTAAATAAAAAAAGGGTTGTTGTGCCTCACTTGACATAGATAGGTATAGTGTGTCGCGGACATTTTTGTAGATACCTATAAGGTCTATATTTACTTAAAACATTGTATGGTTCTAACTTTTATAGTTTAGGCAGCGTACGCAAAATAAGTAAATTTTCTGGTTGTTTCCGAAAAACTAAAATATCTTACGGAACTCTATATTTTCCAAAATAAAAAGTAGCCTATATTACTCTTAAATAATGTAACTTTCGAATGGTGAAAGTATTTTTAAAATCGGTCCAGTAGTTTTTGAGCCTATTCATTACAATTAAACAAACAAACAAACAAAGTTTACGTCTTTATAATATTAAGTATAGATAAGTACTTTGTGATTAAATAAGTTACTTACAGTAAATCTCTAGAACAGGGGTCACCAATTAGTTTCGCTCGGGGTTGAAATGACCACCGGTGGTCGCGGTCCACACATTTTACATTAAAAAAAAATTTAACATGGGTAATTACGAAAATTACAAAGGTATTTTTTAGATATCAATAAGAAAAGTAACAATTTTTGTAGCTAATTATCTCTCTGAATTTTGGAGTGAAATATTGGTGCAAAGCAATATGATGGAGATGTTGACGTCCTAAGATGAACGAAGATCATCTTTGAACATGCTTGGTCCGCACACAATGGGTCGGCGGTCCGGATGCGGACCGCGGTCCGCCATTTGGTGACCCCAACTCTAGAAGATCTAGCGGAGGCTGATGTTTTACATCAACAGCTAGCTAGAAAGAGCTTCTACCTTCTTAAGCTAATCTTCATTATCATCGTCTCCGAGCTTACCGATCAGGGGCACGGCAGACAGCAGGCCCTGCTGAGAGGTGGACAGGTCCATCTCGCACGCGATGATGGGCAGCGTGACGGAGAAGCTGAAGATGTCGATGTACATGGCGATGATCAGCAGGCAGCATGTCGCCAGCATGCACAAGTTGTATTTGCCGAAAGCTGCCGATTTAATGAGCACAGCAAATGTGTGGATTTAGGATTTTAATTAAGACATGTACCATCGAAGAAATTTATTTCTAAGCAGTTGTGCTTTCACTTCGGTGTTGACTGTTTTTTTTTTTTTTTTTTTTTTTTTATTATAAGATTGGGGCCGTCTATAGACTGTTCGTCCATATCCTTTTTTTGTTATTTTATTATTTAGATTTTTCGCACCAAGGACAATTGAAATAATATTATGAATTTGGTGTTGACTGTTGACCTACGTTATTTGGTCGGCTTATGTCAAATTAATGATAGTCGTAATCTGTAATTCGAGCTTGATATAATCCAATACGTAGGTCCACCATCTGCATAATATGAATTTTCTCTAATAGACAGAAAAACTGTAGATTTCAGAATGCACTATAGAGAATGTTCAGGAACTATTTAACCGGTAGGCAGGGCTATTTTCATAATATTATATTATTAATAATATGTCAATTGTCAAGTATATTATAGTCTATAGAAAACTAGTTTCTGGCAAGATGTACCAAGCAGCACTTAGGCTGCGTTTCCACTGAAGCGGAGCGGAGCTTAGCGGTGCACGAATTGACCAATCGTGCTATTCCAGCGGAATGACAGCGAAGGTTTCGAGCATGGTGATTGGTCAATTCGGCACCGCTAAGCTCCGCTCCGCTTCAGTGGAAACGCAGCCTTACAGGCAGGCAGTACGTACATGCAGAATAACAATTGCGATATTTAATCTCCACAGCCTCTTCCTCCTTTTTTAGGGTTCCGTAGTCAACAAGGAACCCCTTATAGTTTCGGTCTGTCCGTTCGTCTGCTTGTCCGTCTGTCCGTATATCTGTCCGCGGTATTGCTCGGAGACTATATAGGGCCTACAAAGCTGACTCGGCATGAATGCACTTATTAATGATGTCGACAAAATGGTAAAAATCTTTGAAATAAAAAAAAAATACCATACAAATAAAGTACCTACCATAGTACCTCCCCCTACACATCAAGCGGGGATGATTTTTTTTTCGTGTGGGGTGTCGTTGGATAGGTTTTTTTTATGGTACCTCCCCCTACACATCAAGCGGGGATGATTTTTTTTTCATGTGGGATGTCGTTGGATAGGTTTTTTAAAGATATTACGAGTATGCAAAGAAATCATTCATATTTTTCTGATTTAGGGACCCATTTGTGAATATGAAGTTTTAAAGTGGAAAAAATCGGTGGAGTCCAATGTCCCCCGCTTTTCCTAGCTAAACGGTTGCTTCTGGAAATGCGAAAAAATTCACGGGAGTAGGAAATATGCTGAATTTAAAGGGAAAACTATCACGGCTAAGAAGACTTCATAAGTTATTGAGTAAGAGTCAATCAACTAAAAAAATGTATTCGGCGAAGTATAAAGGAACTTTTCGTTCAAATTCCTTTGAACGTTGTTACTTGTTAGTAGTTTTAAATACGTTATAAATGTACATTCATTGTCTATACAACATTATCAAAAACTAGTGGTACTACGGAACCCTATATTGCGCGTGGCCCGACACGCACTTGGCCGGTTTTTTAGTTTTGGCTCCCCAGAAATATTACTCCTATAGTAACGTATTTTGGAGAGTTTTCAGTGATTTCGTGTTGGACCAAAAAAATATTGAAGTCATTCACTTTATTTTTTGTTTCCAGGGTCCAGACTTTAGCTAGACCATGATATTGTTATTTTCCTACTTTAAAGAAAGTTCAAAATATTTATAAAAATGAGAACCTACTTTTGTGTAGTTGAAATATTGAAAAGTGCAGAATATAGTACAACTTTTCTTAATTTCTTAATGAATTAAATTTTATAATAAAATATTATGTCTTTTTAGTGACATAATGATTACTTTCTAATGAATTATAGCATAGCAATTATAAACATATAACCTCCTCCTTTTTGGAAGTCGGTTAAAAATATGAATAGCAATTAAGATTAAACTGTCCAGCGCTACTTACTCGTTAAATCTAATGCACTTTCGAAACTGCGTTTTGTTTGTTCATTTTCCACACTCATAGTTAATTAGTAATTACACTTGTTTTTGTGCAAACTAATTTTAAACTGGTGCTACTACTATATACGTAATAATAATAACACTATTATATTTCGTAGTATTATAATATAATTAGTATGTAAGTAAACTGTCATAAGTATATAAATATTTTAGCGTCACGTTTGTATTGTGAACAAAAGTTTGTAAAGAGTATTGTTGTGAGTATTGAGATAAGTCATGAGTGCTTCCATATCATACCGATGCACGATATTGACAATACGAGTGTCTGTTTGACAATGATTTTACAAATGATCGATCGTGGATAATTACAGGGATATAATATTATTATTAGAGGATCAGGGATGGGATGGCAAACCTTTTAGTATCACCGTGCTCTTTTTTTGAAGAAAACTATCCGAAGAAGTCGTGCGTACGTGCGTGCCATTAAGAGGATACACCAGGGCCTAGAGAAATGAAAAAAAGTACGTGTAATATCTATAGCTGTCTCCCTTACCTCAAGCCTATACCGCAGAACGCGATAGAGACAACTGCAGAAAATCAACGATTCGTTGTCCTCTGATTTCTTCTCCAAAACTTAACTGATTTAAGTATTTTTCTTATTAAAGATTAAAAAAAGGCTTGAGCTGTGTTCCTATGTTTAATTTTGTTTGTATATTCTAGCCAAATCTGTTTTCTGGATGTTTGAACACAGCGGAAAATCTGGCCATTTTTTTGGGTTTTTGAACGTTCATATCTTATTTAATAAAATAAATTATGAAAAAAAAGAAAGAAATTTTATTAGTAGCCGTAGGATATTCAGGAAAAAAAATATAACTCTACTAGCATTATCCAGGGAGGAAACAGGGGACAACGTTTGTATGGAAAAAAGGGCGGTGTGGACTCCTCTTGAATGGGTGCGTATTTCAAAATTTGCCTACTATGCAGAGGTGGATCTATAATAGATTCATTGTTGGTAAAATAATTTCGATACTATAGGTCTACCAAAATCTGATGGCAAAAAGTGAGAAGATAAATTGACTCTAGCAATGCCGTGGTAATTGGAATAAAACATTTTGACCCTTTTTTCTTCTATTAGCGGCTGACTATGTGTGTTAAACATGCAAATATAAAAATGTATCCAATGATCAAGGATATTTTTTGAAAATCTGCTGTTAAAAATTGCCATCAGATCCTGGAAGACCTAGTTTTGTGACCAATAGCTTCCTCCTAAGTATCGATCGTGTCACTGCACTGGTGGCACGCTAGCCATTGGTTCGCCATTCCTGTACTAGATGCAGCCCTCAACTTCGTTGCCCACTTAGATGATTGTGTCGGAAACGTACACTCTTACGGTCGTATGAATAAAAACTTAGCGAAGGTTTACAACAGCTTTATAAGCCTGTTGTAAAATTTAATATGAATAAAGGTTCTCTAACAGTGCTCTAACACCTTTTTAAGGTGACAGCTGTCAAAAAATAGCGCGCCTGTTTTAAACCTATTTTAAGAACATTTTAAGCATAATCGATATTATGAATAAACGTTTGCTAACAGTTGTTTAGGCGCGAAACGTCAAATAGGAGTTCGCAAACTTTAGTGAAGCCTCGGACCTACTTTAAGACCATTTTAAGAGACTGAAAATGGACGCAATATCGAGTATTATCGCGATTTCTGACATTATTGCAATTTCAAGAATCAGTAAGGGTCTCTACAGACGGACCGCATTTCAACTGCAATCTAACCGCAAATTGCAGTTCAAGTGCAGTTTAAATCCAGTTGACACGATTACGGGTCTACACAGATGGATCGCGTTTCAACTGCAATCCAACCGCAAATTGCAGTTCAAGTGCAGTTTGAATGCAGTTGACACGATTGCAATTCGACTGCAATAGAACTGCAAACCATACAGTTTACACGACTGCACGCCAACTGCAACTGAACTGCAATCCGACTGCGCGTTTAGTTTGCAGTTCTATTGCAGTCGTATTGCAGTCGTGTCAACTGCATTCAAGCTGCACTTGAACTGCAATTTGCGGTTGGATTGCAGTTGAAATGCGGTCCATCTGTGTAGACCTTACAATAGAACTGCAAACCAAACGCGCAGTCGGATTGCAGTTCAGTTGCAGACTTGCAGTTGGCGTGCAGTCGTGTGAACTGCATACTGACTGCATCTAAACTGCACCATCCTACCCGCCCGCACGGTCCGCTCTCCAGCAGTGCAGTTTGGATGCAGTCGGTATGCAGTTCACACGACTGCACGCCAACTGCAAACGAACTGCAATCTAACTGCGCGTTTGGTTTGCAGTTCTATTGCAGTCGTGTCAACTGCATTCAAACTGCACTTGAACTGCAATTTGCAGTTGAAATGCGGTCCGTCTGTATAGACCCTTAGATACATTGTGTCAAATGCACTAATTGTAGGCCTCAAAAGTAAAACAGAATAAAATAGTATTTTTAGTTATCTTCTCCTTCTTTTCATTATTCTTCTTCTTCTTTTATTATGGCGGCCTTAGTGAGTTGCCAATGTCAAAGTCTACTTTGCTCTATGATTTATAAAATCCATAAAGTACATTTATTTTTTCTTTACTCTTTATTTTTGACACATTGAATACAATTTTTAATCTGTGGAATACAATAAATTGGACAGTATATATTATGTCTATGATAAATTGACACACTGCCAACATTACCAAAAAAAAATCTTATAAAACGTCATCCAAAGGTATTTTACTTAGCGAAGGCTTAGCAAGCGTTTATTCATATGGAGTGTTATAAGACGGTTATTAACTTTAGTGAACATTTTAGTTAGAAAGCTGTTAAAACGTTCACTAAGATTTTTTTATTCATACCACCGTTATAATATAACTAGATGTCCCGCGGGGCTTCGCCCGCGTAAATTAGGTTTTTTACGGAAACCGTACATTTTCGCATAAAAATTGCTTATGTCCCTACTCCCTTCACTTGGTCTACTCTTTATCTGTGCCAAATATTGCATGTTACAAACCAAAGGCATTCATTGCTATGCGGATGATGGTACAGGTGATGCTGTATATACCGGCTCCCCTAATATTTCACGGCAAAATGTCACTGAGAGTCGAAACGAACTTGTGTCTAAGGTGGAGAATTCATTGGAGAAGGTCTCTGAATGGGGTAGACGTAACTTAGTCCAATTCAACCCCGCCAAGACACAAGTCTGCGCGTTCACCACTAAAAAGTCACCAATGGTCGTTTTTCCTCGTTTCGAGGGCACATCTTTAACCATCTCCCCTAGCATTGAGATACTTGGCGTCAACATATCGAGCGAAGTCCAGTTCCGATATCATCTTGAGGGTAAGGCCAAATTAGCCTCGAAGAAGCTTGGCGTTCTTAACAGAGCGAGACAGTACTTCAGTCCGGACCAACGCCTACAACTCTACAAGGCGCAGGTTCGGCCTCATATGGAATATTGTTCTCATCTCTGGGCAGGGGCGCCAAAATACCAACTGCTCCCTCTGAATCGTATCCAACGAAGGGCTGCTCGAATTGTTGACCGCCATAGTGTTTCAAACAGCTTGGACCCCCTGGAATTACGCCGAGATGTTGCTTCACTCTACATACTCTATCGGTTGTATCACGGGGAGTGCTCTGAGGAATTGTTCGGAATCATCCCACCTGCAACTTTTCGCTATCGTCCCACGCGAAAAACATACCATCCTCATCACCTTGATGAGTGGCAGTCTTCCACAGTGCGTTTTTCGCGTAACTTTCTGCCGCGCACTGTGAAACTCTGGAATGAACTGTCACCAGCAGTATTTCCGGACCGATACGACCTGCAAATCTTCAAGAAAAGAGCGTATACACTCTTAAAAGGCCGGCAACGCACCTGCAGCTCTTCTGATGTTGCGCGTGTCCATGGGCGACGGTAGTTGCTTACCATCAGGTGACGTAATTTCTAATATTTCCCCCGTTTTTCCCACATTTTCCTGAGTTTTTTCGGTCGTATTGTCTTAGCGTGATAATATATAGCCTATAGTCTTACTCGATAAATGAGCTATCTAACATTGAAATAAGTTTTTAAATCGAACTTGTAGTTGCTGAGATTAACGCGTTTAAGCAAACATACTCTTTAGGTTTATAATATTAGGTAGGTATAGATTTTTTTAATTATCGCTTTATAACCATCATGGGACGATGCATGGTATAATATGGTAGTTCGGAGTTCTCTCAGCACCTTCCGAACCATGGTATACCAGCTATACCTCGGTGCAAAATGTTACTTGTTGGTATGCTTCTAATACTTCTCACGAAACTAAAGTCACCACATATTTCCCCATAAATTTTGAGGAGTTCCCTCGATTACTTATGGATCCTTCATCAGATCACCACTTTTGTGAATATAATACCAAATTGGGATGATACCCTATATACCAAAAGAAAATTCTTGAAAATCGGTTAACAAACGGCGGAGTAATCGTTGAACATAAGAAAAAGAACATAACACCTCCCCCATTTTGAAAGTCGGTTAAAATTGTAGCCTATGTGTTATTCTGATGTATCACCTATGTTATGGTAAAGTTTCATTCAAATCCGTTTAGTAGTTTTTGCGTGAAAGAGTAACAAACATCCATTCATCCACACATCCATACATCCACACATCCATACATCCAAACAAACTTTCGCCTTTATAATATTATATACGAGTATAGTAGGATAGTAGGATTAATGTAAAGTCGCTGCATACAGCTTGTATAAAACCAATAAAGAGTAATTGAAACGGCGATAGAGCCTGCAATAAAGTGGTTGTTATTTTACGTTCATTTAGAAGTCAACATAATACTAGCTGTTTGACCGAGCTTTGCTCGGTATCCGATGAAAATGACATTTTCTAGAAATGATGCCTAGCTAGATCGATTTATCGCCCCCGAAACCCCCTATATACTAAATTTCATGAAAATCGTTGGAGCCGATTCCGAGATTCCAATTATATATATACAAGAATTGCTCGTTTAAAGATATAAGATTATGCTTCCATCGGTCGATATTTTCTGGATTTTATTTTATTTTACAGTTATTACAAGTTCTTTCAGTATCTCCGTCAATTTTTAGGGTTCCGTGCCCAAACCGGGACCCTATTACTAAGACTTCGTTGTCTGTCCGTCTGTGTCCAGGCTGTATTTCAAGAACCACAATAGCTGGACTTCTTAAATTTTTACAGATACTTATACACAACCTTTGAAAATTGCAGGCTTCCGCTATAACAACAAATACTAAAAACAAAATAAAATTAATATCTAATATATACAAGAATTGCTTGTTTAAAGATATAAGATTATTTATAAATATATGAGTATATCATTCTATTGACAATTTTTTTTTAATAATCCCTGACCACTGGATGGTGATGATGATGATGATGAGGGGGTGGTGATCACAAGTGCGTAACAAATCATAGAAATGAGGAAAATATGTTTGTCAGTATTATCTTAGGACCTACTTTTTTAGTTGTATAGAGGCAAATGAAGGTTATATATATATATATATATATATATATATATATATATATATATATATATATATATATATATATATATATATACTCATTTTTATTTAAATCAGAATAACTTCACTAATATTTGTCACACTACAATTTTTACTTGCTATTTTAAACACTTCACAATCAAAGTTTGTTCTAATCACTCAATTTAAGCTTTTTCAGAAAATATCACTTGAATATTATTATTTATTCGTTCACTGATTAATTTAAAACAAAATCACTTTCTCACAAAATTAAACACAGTCCGACATCTGTACGCTTCGGAAGTCGCAAGATGAAAAATCACCCGAACTGTCAAGTGCAGCACTTTTATAGGCGCAATGGTGGGAGTGAGCGAGTGGGGCTGGGGGCGGCGCGTAAGTCGCTCGAGTGGGGAGCGCGCGTGGGGCGAACGGTCCTGGTGGTGGTGGCGTGATCGTTGAATGATTCATTGAATGAGTTAACGCGCCGATACGGCCATACTGACAACAGGCGCGTCCCTGCGCCGTTATTTATCTGAAACAGGAAAGAAAGAAAAACTAAACAGTTCTCATCGATTACTCGAAATATGCACTAATTTAACTTCGTAGCCTCGGCGCTAAGAAGTTACACGTTAATCAAAGCCACAGAACCTCAACATTCATTTTGGCTAACATGCAGCTTATGAGCCTCAACACTCATTTACTCACAACATCAAAAACTACATAATTTGTTCAAAAACACAACTACCTGTCTCATATTAATCAATCCTCTTCAACAATTTCTCTATTCATTGCCGATATGGCCATACTACTTTGAACTCCAAATTTAGGAGCACCACGCAGTTGTTCATGACAAACTTTTCTACAGCGACCGCGTTGATTAATGCCACGTACTTCGTATCGATCATGTGGCAAGATCTTTTTTATTTCATAGGGCCCGTCATATTCTGGGCTCACTTTAGTCCCCAATCTTGGTTGTTCTTTAAGTAAAACATATTCTCCTTTTTCAAATCTTTTCACTTTAGCTTTGCCACTATCGTAACGTGTTTTATCTTTTTCAGCTTGCTCAGTCATTCTTCCCATCACAATTTCTCTCAAAATTTCAGGATTTATTCTTTCATTTTCCTCATCTATGATAGAAAGAAGCTGGGGAGGCACACATCCTTTTTTTCCAGTAAGTAGTTCAATTGGAGTTTGTCCAGTAGATTTTGAAATTGTACAGTTAATTGCTAATTGTAACGTTCCCAATGATTTATTCCAGTGACATTTTTGAGTATTACGAGTACTTATCACAGTTAAGCCATTTTTTATTATTCTCATTACTCTCTCTACTTGTCCATTCGCTCTGCTCGTGTACCCTGCACACTGATGTAATTCTATTCCATATTCACTGCAATAAGCCTTGTAAAGCGAGGTAAATGCGCCATCACCATCAACAATAATCCGCTTCGGTGCGCCAAACAGAAAAATTAGTTCTTCAAGATGTTTCATGGCACTGGTTAGAGATTTATTTTTAGCATGTTGAAGAAAAACAAACTTAGTGAAGGCGTCAATAGCAACAAAAACGTATTCTTTCTGCGTAGCTGAGCCACTTAATTTTCCAGAAATATCTATGTGTAAAGTATGAAATGGTTCTGGTACCTTTTCGATAGGATGCAGTCTGCTTTGAATAGATCCAGATGCTCCCTTCATGGTCTTGCATGTCACACAATGCTCTACAAAATATCTCACAGTAGAAGACATTTTTGGAAACCAAAAGTTTTCTTTAAGTTTAGCCAAAGTTTTCTCCCAACCCATGTGCTTAAGTGCCTCGTGGTACGTATTAATAAGACTCCATTGGTAAGCTAGTGGAACCACTTTAACCAGTTTTGCTTTTCCATTTGTTTCAATTTTATAATTTAAAATATTATCTTTCAGCTCAAATTGGGAGTCCGTTTGGTCTTTGGGTAAACTTTCAATTATTTTAATTAATTCAGGATCACGCCGCTGTTCAATCATTAACCATTCATCTTTAGTTGTTATATTCATTACAACTTGTAGTGGATTCCGGCTGAAATAATCTGCATGCTTTAATTTCTCACCTTTTCTATACTCCACTTCGAAATCGTAATTCTGTAAGAAGGCCCACCATCGATGTATTCTCGGAAGCAGCTCTTGTTTGTATCGAGAAGCTTTTACTGCATTACAATCAGTGAGAATTGTAAATTTTCGACCATATAAAAAATGACGAAAGTGTTTAATGGCACGTACTATTGCTAAAGTCTCAAGCTCATAGCTGTGATACTTTGATTCAGCTGAGGTTGTTCTCATGCTAAAATATCCAATTACACGTGGGACACCGTCTCTCAATTGTATTAACACGGCTCCTAGCCCTAATGAGCTAGCGTCAGTATGCAATTCTATAGGGTGACCTTCCTGAAATATAGTAAGCAGCGGTGCAGATGTAAGGTAATCAATAATTTTTGAACGTACTGATTCATGCTTTAATGTCCATTCCCATTGGGCTCCAGTTTTTGTCAGATCATACAGTGGTATCATTAGAGTAGAAAATCCAGGTATAAAACGTCTAAAATATCCAGCCAAACCATTAAATTGTCTCAGCTGTTTAACATTTGTAGGCGGAAAAGATTTGGCTAATGCTTCAACTTTAGCTGGACTTGGTCTTACCATTCCATTACAGACAACAAATCCAAGGTACTCGATAGAAGTTTTCATAAATGAACATTTCTTTGCATTTATTGAAAAACCAGCTTTAGTTAGCGCTTCTAAGACTAGTTGAAGTCGACTTAGACCTTCAGTCACAGTTTTACTAGGTATTAGGACATCATCAATGTACACTAAAGCTTCTTTACCTCGTAATTCCCCAAGTGCTTTGTTTATACTTCTCTGGTAAACAGAAGGCGCATTAGTTAATCCAAACGGCATGGTCAAATACTCGTATTGTCCATCTGGTGTAATGAACGCTGTTTTTTCTATGGACTCTGGGGCTATAGGTATTTGATGAAATCCTGCTGCCATGTCCAAACAAGTAAAATGTTTTGCGTCAGCTAATTGGTCAAGTTGTTCAGAAATTAATGGCAAAGGGTAATGATCTCTAACTGTATTCGCATTTAGTTCACGGTAGTCGACGCAAAGTCTATCTTCCCCGTTTTTCTTTTTTACCATAATTATCGGGCTTGCAAATGGAGAATTACTTTCTCGAATAATATTCTTTTATAAAAGGTCTTTAATTATTGTTTTGACTTTCTCACGTTCAATCGGTGCTAAACGGTAAGGTCTACGGTTCACTGTCTTATCAGGGTTTTTCAGTCGTATAGAAAGCTCACCTGTAGTTATCCTAGAGCTTGACACGCCTTCCGTAAACGATTCTTGATATTTATTCAAAACTGTTAATAATGCTTCGATATCTTGTTTTTCTGTCAAGTCTGTGTCAATCGTTGAAGCCGAAAGTTGCCAAACATTTTTAGTAATAGTTTCTTTGTTATTTGTTATATTAACTCCATTATTGGTAAGTGTAATTTCAATACCTGGTATGCTCAAAATATCCTTTCCTATTAAGAGATCTACAGGAATTTCATTATCAAGTACCACATGAAGATTGAGTTCAACATAAATATCATTTATTTGAAGAATAGGAGAAATTTGGAATGCTGATATAATAGGTACTGGTCCAATTCCTTTTAAATAAGTTAGTTTCGTTATTCGAGATCCAGAAAGTTTTGCGGCTGTTGATTCTCTCACTAGTGAACAGTCTGCACCACTGTCGAACAATGCCTGAAATATTTGCTGATTACTGAGAACAATTATTACATTTGAAACATTCTTACCTTTCTGGCATAAGTTGACATTTTTTTCAGCATTGATGCGCTTGAAACATGTCTCATATGTGTGACCTGGCAGGGAGCAATATGAACACTCTTTTTTCTTTTTTCAGAGGATTCTTTAGAAGCTGATTGATTTGCTTCAGATCTAGCTTGGACTATAGAATTTTGACTACACCATCGTGCTCGATGTCCTTGTTTTCCACAAACAAAGCATGTTAATTTTTCATCAAAATTACCGTTACGCTCGGTTTTGGCTCTTTTGAAAGCAGTAGCGCTGTCACGAATCGGAAGGGCTTTCCGTTTTCGCATGGTTTTAGCAATAGCAATAAGCTCCGGTACAGTATTGGATTTGGTATTAAGTAATTCTGTTCGCAAAGAGTCATCAGTTATACTGCCAATGACAAATTCTGCTGCATCTTGTTCGGTAGGATTCGGTTTCATTATCTTTTTGAACATCTTCCACACAGTTGAAATATATCCAGGAATACTTTCGGCATTTTCAATTGTGTACCTTCTAAATTTTAATATATCAGAAAAATACCTGCTTTCTGCCTCGAATGTTTGTAGCATGTCCTCTCTCATTTCAGCCCAAGTAGTAGTGCGAAGTAAGCAATCGCCAGCCCAAGATTGTGCTCTGCCTTTCAAAACACTAGCTGCTTTTAGTCGTACTTCGTGATCCTTCAAATTGTATTCTTTTTGTGTGCGTGAAATTAAATTAACCCATTCTTTTACATCCATATCTTTGTCTGGGTCAAAGCTTGGAAAATAAACGTCGGATATGCGAATCCTTGAATTTTCAGGTCGTATAACGTTCATCATTTCTAAAAAAATTGCCTGGTTTTCTTGAGTCATCCGCTCCATCATTTCCGACATGGTATCTTTGAATGTATTTGCCAATAGCAGCATAGGAGAGGTTGCCGATGAGGCCGCAATTGGTTGGCGTCGGCTCGTCCCCTCTTCTGATGTAAGAGAAGGGGGAACAGGATTAGAAGAAACACCTTCGTTTTCACCACTCATTTTTATTTAAATCAGAATAACTTCACTAATATTTGTCACACTACAATTTTTACTTGCTATTTTAAACACTTCACAATCAAAGTTTGTTCGAATCACTCAATTTAAGCTTTTTCAGAAAATATCACTTTAATATTATAATTTATTCGTTCACTGATTAATTTAAAACAAAATCACTTTTTCACAAAATTAAACACAGTCCGACATCTGTACGCTTCGGAAGTCGCAAGATGAAAAATCACCCGAACTGTCAAGTGCAGCACTGGGGGCGGCGCGTAAGTCGCTCGAGTGGGGAGCGCGCGTGGGGCGACCGGTCCTGGTGGTGGTGGCGTATAGGGGGTTTGGGGGGCGATAAATCGATCTAGCTAGGAAACATTATTATTCGCCAACACCTATTGGCGAATAATAATACTATTTTGTTGGCAACTAATTGTTTTAACGACCAGCAGATGGCGTTATTAAGGTAGTTAACACGAAGTCAATAAGTGTTTGCTATACCGAGCAAAGCTAGGTCATCCAGGTACTATACCTATTATTTGAGATAAGTGTGGGGGACAGCTTGCGCTAATTCCCCGTAGATCGCCTAGGTCAGCGTTTCTTGAAGGGTGATGATGATGATGATTATTAGATGAGGAGATGAATTTAAACACTTTTTCAGTCTTGTTCCAGGTAGCAAGCACACAGTAGTTCCGAATCTGGGCAACGTTGGAGAGCGAGTGAGTACTATGGCGGTCGACCCATATTTATATCGGCCCCGGTACCCAGCTTCTAGAACATTCCATGCCTCACCCCCTTGGAAGGAAAATTTATTGAATTTCCATGAAAATTACATTATTTTACAAAATATACATTGGTTTTATTTCTACTTCGGCTCAGTACAAGGGCGTCGTCAGCCGATGGCGCAGGGGGGGGGGGCAAGTTGACTTTACTTACTACAATTCATACTTTTCTCATTATCTATAAATGAGAAAAGTAGATATGAATTGTAGGTAAAGTCGACAGCATATGAAGCTTTTCACTTGTACTACGAGCCTTACATGTATAATTTGTGGGGCCCTGGGCTAATACTGCTTAGGGGCCCTACCTAATTACTCAACTAATTGCCATTTTGACAAGAAACTGTTTTCTGTAGTGATGTCGGTACTAGGTATATCTTCTATACTTAATATAATACTAGCTGTTGCCCGCGACTTCGTCCGCGTGGACTTCAGTTTATAGCGCGCGATGTCAACAAAATTGGTGTCAAAAGCTTTTATAAAAAAACCCTGGTACCCCTTAAATCAATACAGCTGTGCAGTGTGCAAACAATAAGTACTTCATTTTTGTATGTTAAACTTTATATATTATGCCAAATTTTAAAGCTTATTTAGCCCCCCAATTACACAACTTTACCCATAAACTATTTATCATTGATAGGTTTAGCCCCAATTTCACCAACGTCTGTTAGTGTTAACAGCTTGTTAAAATATCCTGTCTTCTCTTTCATTCATATGAAAAACGAAACAGCTAACGTGATACTAATTCGAGCATTAACTTTAACAGTCGTTGGTGAAATTTGGTCTTAAGGTTACGTCACTGCCTACACAGATAAAGTACTGAGTTATTTAATATCGTAGAATAGGTATAACAATCGAAAAAAATCGAGACTTAAATGTAAGATGATACCACCTCTTATAGAAAGACTTTTGAGCAAGCGTCAGCGCGATGTAGAAGACGCACGGCGCCATCTATTATGAATTTTTTGAACAAATTTACGACCCTTACAACCCTTTTTTCCAGTAAAAAAGTAGCCTATGTCCTTTCTCAGGCTTTAGACTATCAGTATACAAAATTTCATTACAATCGGTTCGGTAGTTTTGGCGTTTGGCGTGAAAGCGAGACTGACAGACAGACAGACAGACAGAGATACTTTCGCATTCATAATATTAGTACAGATTATGTGCACACTGCACAGCTGTTTTTGGGTATTTTGATTAATTAAGGACCGCGCTACACCGGAATGGCAGCGGCGAGGCGAGCACTTTCAGCGCTGCCATTCCGGTGTAGCGCGCTGCGCGGCCCTAAGAGGGGTACCACTTACCAGGGTTTTAAAAAGTTTTTAAATTTGACACAAATTTTGTTGACACCGCGCGCTATAAACTAAAGTCCACGCGGACGAAGTCGCGGGCAACAGCTAGTTATGAATAAAAACAATATTATATAGTAAAGTAGGTATGATTAGTTCTGTTATAATAATGAAGTAAAAAATAAAGCGCCATCTGTTTTCATATATTAGAATTAAAATGTAAAAATATTTTCTGGATGGAATATAGGCCAACACAACACACTCGAACTCCTTAGAAATGCAGTAGGAGTTCTATAAGATAAGATAGATTGATTATTATTATAGCAAGTGATAATATTATTAAACACAATATTCTAACGTATTAAAAACTATAAACAAAAACATAATAACTAATAAGTATGATTAGTTCTATGTTACAACGAAGTAAAAAAAAGCGCCATCTGTTGAATCGTATTAGAACTAAAATGTTCATTGCATCGCGTCGATATATTTCTGAATTTTTTTTAATATTATACATAAAATATATTTAAGATTTTTGAAATATTATTTTAATACACATCCAAGACCCAGGAACATTGAAAACTTTTTGTTCCGCCTGCGGGACTCGAACCCAGGTCCCCCGGGATGAGCGCTGGCCACGCGCAATGCGAAGTAATTTTCATCGATATTTTCATGGAAATAAGATATTTTCCCACATCAAAATGTAGCCTATGTCCTTTCTCAGACTCTAGAATAACTGTGTACAAAATTTCATTGCAATCGGTTCAGTAGTTTTGGCGTGAAAGCGAGACAGACAGACAGACAGACAGACAGACAGACAGAGATACTTTCGCATTTATAATATTAGTATAGATTATAA